>NC_091952.1:71781898-72082841 GCF_031021105.1 Erythrolamprus reginae
TAGTGAGATTTTATACTAATAATTTGGAAGGTGAGATATAAAAGCATTACAAGGTGAAAGCAACTCATGAAATTGTTTTATGGTATGCACATGTATATAAGTGGACGTGCAGACACATAAGGAAAATACATTAAAACTTTCCCGTAATTCTTGCAAAACCATTATTTTTATAAATTGTAATCAGAAAATGTGTTCACTTTCTATTAATGAACAGACTTTCTATTAATGAATAGTCTATAAATGTTTTATTCTTTCACCATGAATACATCCCCTTAGAAATTTTATTAAAAAATAAATAAAAGGCCATCCAAAGACACAAAACAAGTATTGTATATTCATATTTTAAAGTTACTAAACATACTTGCTGGCCTAATAGGACACAATAAAACTGAAAGCTGTAACAGAACACACACACACACACAAATACATGGTCAAATAATGCAGGAAGAGACTGTCCAATTCAAGAAGCACTGTGCTCTCCTTCATAGTTAATCATGTGAGAATTTATTATTGCCCTGGTTCTTGCATCTTACAGCTGCGGTGCAGATTCTCACCGTGGTCCCATCAACTGCAACATAAACCTTGGAGCGACTGGAATAGACCTCAATGTCCAGAACCTTTCTGCTATTGATAGGCCGCCGAGGGATTTCTAGCTTTTTCAAACTTTCATCTAGGAAATGAGAGAGCGCCATATTTTAGATCCCTATGGATGTACATTTAATGCTTTTATCTTGTAGTAATCTCTCCATAAACAATGAACATTCTAAAAGGCCCTCTGTCTAGAGCAGTGTTTCCCAACCTTGGCAACTTGAAGATATTTGGACTTCAACTCCCAGAATTCCTCAGCCAGCATCTGGGAGTTGAAGTCCAGATATCTTCAAGTTGCCACGGTTGGGAAACACTGCTCTAGAGAAGGTTCTCATTTAACAACTACCTCTAACAGAGACCATTCACTGTTATAACAATAATGAAAAAGTAACTTTGTGACCATTTCTCACATTTACGACCTTCTCCGGTTTATAAAACAAAGGAAAGCTGAAATAAGATGGTAAAGCGTAGTTGGGAGATCACTTAGTGACTGATTTTCTTAATTGCCAGTACCAAATTTGATCATCAAATGAGGTCTAGCTGTATTCCAACAGGTAGGGTGAAGTTGATTCATGAAAGCACAGATAGAACTTTTGATGTGGATGCATGTAGAATTATCTCCTAAAGCAGTGTTTCCCAACCTTGGCTACTTGAAGATATCTGGACTTTAACTCCCAGAATTCTCCAGCCAGCATTCGCTGGCTGGGGAATTCTGGGAGTTGAAGTCCAAATATCTTCAAGTGGCCAAGGTTGGGAAACACTGTCCTAAAGGACATCACGTAATCTATATAAAAAGCAAACTAACATTTTCCTTCCATTTAGTTTTTAACAGCCTGCAGCATAAGATTAAAGACTTCAGCTGAGTGTTACTTGATTTTAAAGTTCTAGTTGTAATGGTTACCTAGTTAAACTACTTTTAGTTTTAGATTAGTCAGTTTTTATTTGTGAATACAAGAAATCCAATCTTCTGGTTCTGCTTCCCGTTGAATCAATTTCCTTGCAGCTATATTTTTTGACAGAAGCCAGAATATAAACCATGGCCTACTTGCTTAATTTTATCTGAAAATATTTAAAATCTGGAAGATATCACCAATCCATTGTTAGCTATATTTCCTTTAAAAAATAGTGTCTTTCTCTCTCTAAACTATAAAAACTCTTTTGTGAGCAAAAAATTTAGACCATGTTCAATGCTCCTATACGTAGGAATATGGGATGGGATTCACTAGTAAACAATGCTAGTAAACTCTACTCTCCAATTATAGAACAGTCTACATTCTCTTCTTCCAGAATGTGACTACCAATCATACAGTACATTCTAATACCACCATCTAATCACATTTCCTGCTCACCATAATCCTGAGCCGATTCTTCTTCTTCACTGGCTGCTCTTCTAGTGTCCAAGATCAACTTTATGTTCACAAAAACAGTTACCAGCAAGAAAAGAACCGCCCCCATCTGTAAGACAAAAGTCTCCTTTATTAGATTAGGAAAAAAATGGATTTGGGAAATCTGATTCTTTAAATGCCTACGTGATGAAAACGTAGATTTTTATGCTAGACATTAACAGGAAGGACATAGTAGTGGAAAAGCGAATGATAAGAGTTTTGGGACTTCTTTGTTGAACTTTCCCATTGTTCTTTATGGATGAAATTTAATTCCTGTTTCCATTTACCCATACTTTCTTCTTTTTAAAAATGTCTCATTGTGTATCATATACTTCTTTTATTATGTACAAGGATGAAATAGAGGAAAATATTGATGTTACATCCAAATTTCTACATAAGTAGCGAGCAGTTTATTCCTTAAAACCGAATGCTGGATGGAAATGTGATGGAAATCAATGTTTGGATTGTCATATGACATAAATATGGAATGTTTTCCGTCATTTATTAAAGGAAATGTGGCATACAGTTTTTTAAGTGGGCTGCATTCACGTACCTGAATAATAGTTGTGACAATAGCAGGTCATGTCATACATTCATCTGTGTTTAGTATCATCCTTAAAATACAACACTTAAAACTATAATCTGACCTTTCTTTTAGATGATCCTGAGGCTTTGGCATCTGAGTGTTTAAATATCTCCTCCCAAAATTGCGATCCCACATGGTCTTTGCTGTCTGAAGTATGCTATGATTTATATCACAACAGGTTCAAAAAGGCTGCCTTCCCTGACAAACTATGGACAGATTTCAGGGTGGTGAAAACAAGCTACTTGATAGGAATATGGAGTCACAGCATAGGTGCGAAGTACAGTAAAATTTTCTTAGGGGAGCATCCACAATATACTATCCATGAAACAAAAGGCCATGTAATATGAAGGCACAGTGCCAGAGAAGAGTGGTGCCTGCATAAAATGAATATCATTCATACTACTTTCTATCTCAGAGAAAACCCCAAATTAAAGCTCACTGAATAATAAACCAAAAATTAGACAAAAATAAGTATTGCCTACTGATACATATACTGACTGCAACTAGAATGGCGATAGCCCAATGCTGGAAACAGCCTAACCCTCCGGAAGATTCGTTAATAATTAAAAAAAATTTGGATTGTGCAGAACTTGATGCTTTAACTTTAAAATTAAAAAACAAAGAAGACTCCGATTATTATAAAACATGGAACTTATTTTATGATTGGTTTAAGAGGAGAAATAGAAGTTCAAATTAAAATACGATAATAACAATGCGTTAAGACATGTATTTATTGACATAAAAATGAGATATGATGTATATACAATTGTTTTTGTGAAGACAAAATCTTTATGTAACTAAATTAATTAACAAAGAGTGTACAGAAGGCGGTTAAAAAATAATAACAACAGAGAAGACATTGATAACCAAAAAGAACAATAGTGAATGCCAATAATTTTTATTCACCAAAAAATAATTTGATATCTGATAAGATTGTAACTTTCCTCCTCTCAAGAGGATATTGATGAGATTTTTTTAAATGTTATTTGTAATTTTGTAATTGTCCATGGTACTTTTCCATGGTACTTTTCTGTAACTTTCTCGTTTTGATTCTAATGTTGATGTTCTTTTTGTTTTTTGTTTTGGTGGGTTTTTTTTTTTCTTCTTCCTTTCTTTGTGTATTGCAAATATACCAATGTATATACATTTTTGATTATACTTTTTAACACAATTTAATAAAAATTACTTTAAAAAAAATAAAATAAAGCTCACTGAATTTTATCTATAAAATCAGAATGCCTCTTACTGTTTAAATTAGTCATGCTTGTTCACTTTCATGACAACAGACCTAAAAGTAGAGCAACAGCTTTTGTGGACTATGGACCGATTTTAAATGTTGAGAATGTAATATGCGGTTACCAGGATGACAAAGTGACAAGTTCTAGAAGAAAAGTATCTTGCTGAAGAGCATAAGCACAAATAAGGGCAGAGTCTGAGCATCAAACATAAAAGAATTTTGTATTTTATGTTATAGCACCGATGATTCAATGAGTCCTCAAAGAGGGGCGGCATATAAATCCAATTAATAATAAATTAATAAGATTCTCATATGGTAATTGTGCACTATTCGCATTAGAAAGTCTCTATAAATTGCAGCAAAATTCTGTCCCATCACTACGACAATTAGAAGCTTTTGTTTTCCCAGATGGTTATAATGCAGGTATGAATAGATTTTCATTAGATGCTATGTCATGTACTTTTGAAAAAACTTTCCTGTGTTTCTGTCTGCAGCTTGGATTTCACATCAATAATCCTAGGACTTAATCACTAATCTTTATCTGTGGGTCAGGATTCACATCACATCTAAAAATATATTATTGCTGGAAATCAGAAAGATTTTGAGACTTTCGGTATAGTATTTCAAAGAGTGGTATCCGATGGGGATTAAAGTTAGCTTCGACATCTCTGAAGGAGCAATGATAACATTAAAGCTGAGAATCCAATCGAGGGCAAACACCTACTAGTGAAATCTCTTCAGATCAAGAAGGGATTGTGAGATAAACCCATCTGTATTCCAGACAGCTGCTCCTCAGGACTGAACTGTACGAACAAAGGTTTTTGTAATCCTGAGTCTAGCAGCAAGGAGTTGAGGTATTCCACCTTGACTCACAAATGCACTGCAGCCTATATGGACATTAAATCCAGCCAAGCACAATTCTTAGCCACATTTGAATATAATTAATAAATAAGTAGAGTCTTCCTTTGCAGCAAACAACCCACAAGTAACTTTTTCTTTATTACAAAAATAAAAAAACACTAAGGTTCAGAGATTCAGGAAATATTGGCACAACATGTAATCAACAAATGATTTAAGAATTTTTTTCTTAACAGACAAAGGGAACTTTTATTTATTTATTTATTTAATTAATAATTAATTATTATATTTGTATGCCGCCCGTCTCCAGAGACTTGGAGTGGCATTTACTTTACTTTGAATTATTTTGGGTGAAAATGCTTTTGTATAAACGTGAATTAAGGCAGTCAAATGGACCAGACCTTTCTAAGATGTTAATAAAAATATGAAAATACAAGATCAAATAAAATGTATAACTAAAATGGGCTTTTTTAAAAATTATTTTTTCTTGATTTTTAAAAATATAAACACACACACAACATAAAACAGGTGCTCTGTGAGTAGTGCCCACCACCAGACAAACATTTATAACCCACCACCAGATCGGGGGTGTTTCTTGTATATGCCATTTTAAAATGGGCTTCAAAACTGAAAAATAAAGCATTTGGGCATTACATTACATGAATTGTTTCTTCATTCTATTATAATATTTTATTTATTTATTAGATTTGTATGCCGCCCCTCTCCTCAACAAGATATTCTAAAATCATTTAACTACATATCCTACAATTTATATGCTTACATATATTCAAATTTTCTTAATTTCTTACTGGACAGAAAATCTCCCCACAAGAAAGCAATTTCTCCTGCATTTAATTTATCTCAACAGGAAAAGAATGTCACTCTTGCTTTCATTGTATGGTAACAGAGTGCTGTGTGCAGAATATGTCACATTTGTACAACATATTGTATGGTGCTATAATGATTAAGCCCCTGGTGATGAAGACACAAAGAGTATATAGGTTTCTATGGGAACCTGAACTTGAAGAGTCCTGTCTACATGTAGCTAAAGTGTCGGGATCTCCCAAAGCACTGACAGTTCTGTATTAAATTTGCTATTTTAAGACACTGGGACCTAGAGAAGATATTGCTATACATTTGTCACACCTTCCTGACTGCTGCACTGTCAGTCTCTAGAATGTAGTAGGATAAATTTATCCCCTTTTTGTAGGGTGATAAAATGTCTAAGAAATCCATGATTAGTCACAAATCATCAGCGGTAAATCCAAAACAGAATTGGAAACTGAATTTCAGAAAGCCACTTCTACCCCGCGTTTTACTACAAATCAGTGGTTCTCAACCTTTCTATACAGATTTAGTTCATTAAATCTCTCCTGATACATTTTATGCTTAAGACCTTCCACCATTCTTGTAGCCCATCTTTGGACCCGTTCAATTTTGTCAATATCTTTTTGTAGGTGAGGTCTCCAGAACTGAACACAGTATTCCAAATGTGGTCTCACCAACGCTCTATATAGTGGGATCACAATCTCCCTCTCCCTGCTTGTTATACCTCTAGCTATGCAGCCAAGCATCCTACTTGCTTTTCCTACCGCCCGACCACACTGCTCACCCATTTTGAGACTGTCAGAAATCACTACCCCTAAATCCTTCTCTTCTGAAGTTTTTGCTAACACAGAACTGCCAATACAATACAGTAGGTGAATGCCCAAAAGTTCTGATTATATGACCTTGTCTAATACATTAAAAAGATACAAATGTCTTAATGTTCCTTGCTGAGCAATTCTTACTGAAACATGAGCTTTCATAGCCTGTACTCTTGCCTCAAGAACTGCTTGAATTATAACAAATCTGCTAGCTTGCAAAATCCTACACCATCCTGTCTTTCTAAAATAGTGCATCCATTTGGGTAAATATGGAGGTAAATATCACCTCCACGTGATTCCATTTCAAGGATTACTGCTCCTTAAACACTATAATCCAGAAGCAGGTAAAGCCAAGATCTTTGCTAATCATCTTATCAGACATAATGTTCCCCATTACCAAAGTATCTAAACAGAAGGACGGTGAGTAGGGCTTCTTCTCACCTGACACAATCTTCGGAGTGCTCTATGATTTGTCAACTTGTACTTCCAGGCCAGGTACCAGCTGCGTTTCTTCCACGGCTTGGGTTGTGGGTTAGGCTTCCATTCATCCATCACAGCAGGGCAAAAGGAGCAGCAGTAGATAACATGAGGGAATCCTCACCATCTGCTCTTCTCTAGTTGAAGTCTTCAAGTTAAACCTGGCAAGACAAAGTAAACAAAACAAAAGGAAGAGCTGGTCACTATGTTTTGCTGGGTTTTTTTAAAACCCAAGTTTGCACAAATATTTCATTAACATGATTTATTCTGAGCAGTTTGCAGAATGTAATGGTGTGACAAGAAGAGACTTGAAAGAATAACAATGAATTCTTTGTCAGGAAGAAACTAAAAGAAGAATGAAGACTGTTGAACATGGAGCCAAGCAAAGGACCTTGAGTTTTATGCCATATTCCGTATATTTCGGTTGGCAGGACCTAGGGGAAGAGCCTTCTCTGTGGGAGCCCCGGCCCTCTGGAATCAACTCCCCCCAGAGATTCGCACTGCCCCCTCCTTCCTTGCCTTCTGAAAGAGCTTAAAAACTCATCTTTGCCGCCAGGCTTGGGACTCTTAGATCTTCCCCTGACCACTGAATGCCTTAAGTATGATTGCTGAATGTTTGGTTAATAAGTTAATTTTTTAGGTTAATCTTCTCTTTCTAATTGTTTTTAATATTGTAGTACTAATTGGATTATATTACTGTTCTTTTTTTATATATGCTGTGAGCCGCCTCGAGTCCTCAGAAAGGGGCAGCATACAAATCCAATTAAATAAATATTCCCCCCTCCCAAAAAAAATCATAATTATTATATTCATATTGTGTACGTATATGTGCAATCCCCGCCCCAAAACATATTTTCAAATTAATAGAACATCTGTAGATGCTGGCGACAAGAAGAAAATAAGAGGGAGAGGCAAGGCATCTAGAAAATGTTGTCCCATTTCCATTTTCAGAAAGATATAATTAAAAGAAAAAACTGAGCATGCTAGAAATGGCACGGGGGCTGATCTAAGTTTGCAATGCTTGTTAAATAACCAGATATAGCTAGTTCTGAATTTCCCATACAGAACCATCCTGCCAAAGAGTTCTTCTATTAATTGCTTTCTGATCCAGATCTCTAGATCTGTAGAGAGTAATAAAAAGTGATAAATATAATTTTTTTTCATCCTTTGGAATTAGTATCTGTGCTAAGGCTTCATCACCCTAAGTATATTTTCTAGATTGTTTTTTTTTTAAAGCTGCTTCTTCAATCTGCGATCATCTACCATATTCTGGATTTTGAAATCCCATGGAGCTCTTTCGTGACTCGAAGGTTCCATTCCTCGACATGGCAGCCAAACATTCTAAGAATTATAGGGGCAACATTGGCACAAATCATACATTTTATACTACCCATCACATTTTATTTATTTATATGCCACCCAACTCCCTGATGACTCTGGGCAGCTTATAGCAAAGGAGAACAACATATTAAAAAATTAAAAATATGATTTTTAAACCCCTTAAAACCATGCATATCTCTTATCATATATAGTCAGCGAAGCAGTGGAAGAGATGTGCCGGTGTCTGGAAGCTGTTGGGGTCTGGATGGATGTCAACAGACTCAAGCTCAACCCTAATAAGAGGGAGTGGCTGTGGGTTTTGCCTCTCAAGGACAATTCTATCTGTCCGTCCATCATCATAGGGGGGGGATTATTGACCCCCTCAGAGAGGGTCCGCAACTTGGGCGTCCTCCTCGATCCACAACTCACATTAGAGAAACATCTTTTAGCTGTGGCGAGGGGGGCGTTTGCCCAGGTTCGCCTGGTGCACCAGTTGCGGCCCTACTTGCTCACAGTCACCCATGCCCTCATCACCTCCAGGTTCGACTACTGTAACACTCTCTACATGGGGCTACCTTTGAAGAGTGTTACGAAACTTCAGATCGTGCAGAATGTAGCTGCGAGAGCAATCATAGGCTTCCCTAGGTATGCCCATGTTACACCAACACTCCGCAGTCTGCATTGGTTGCCGATCAGTTTCTGGTCACAATTCAAAATGTTGGTTATGACCTATAAAGCCCTTCATGGCACCGGACCAGAATATCTTCGAGACCGCCTTCTGCCGCACAAATCCCAACTAGACTTACAATCCTAGGCTTAGAAAGCTTAGAACTACGTCGCCTTAGCTTCAACCCCAACAACACATGAGCACACAACAGATACAAACTCAAAGTAAACTGCTCTAAACCCGACCGCAGGAAATACAATTTTAGTAACCAAGTAGTTGATACTTGGAACTCACTACCAGACTCTGTAGTATTATCATCTAACCCCTAAAACTTTACCCTTAGACTTTCCACTGTTGACCTCTCCCTATTCCTAAGAGGTCAGTAAGGGGCGTGTATAAGTAAACCCAAGTGCCTTCCGTCCTGTCCCCTAATTCCTAATGTTTCTCTTTTACTAGTATCATGTATATAAATATTATATCTCTGCATACCAATACCTACTTGACTATATATATGTGTGTGTGTGTGTATATATATATGTGTGTGTGTATATATATATATCTATATGTATCACATGTCTATCACCGACAGAAAAACACACACACACACACACATATATGTGTGTGTGTGTGTGTGTATATATATATATATATATATAACTTCAACCTGATGATGGTGAATGTGATTTCACCGAAACGTCGCATAGACACTCAAAATATTACACGGGGTAAAACCCAAACTCAGAACAATCTACATACATACACCCGTGAAAATCTATGAAAACAAATATATATGTGTATGTATATACATATATATACACACACACACACACTATATACATGTATGTGTGTGTATATATATATATATATATACATGTATGTATGTATGTGTGTGTGTGTGTGTGTGTGTGTATATAGAAATAGATCTATCCTAGTCTCCCTTAATTTTCAAATTCAGCAAAAAAAAATTGACATATATATATACTGTATAAACACTCATCAAGCAAACGGGAATATGAGGACCCGGATTATTGGGGGGCGATATGCTGATTGTGTAAACCTCTTGGAGAGGGCTGTAAAAGCACCACGATGCAGGATATAACTCTAAATGCTATTGCTATAATGCCGCCTGGAGCTCTTGAACAAAAAGGCGGAGGAGGGTGCAAACAAACAAAAACAAAGCAGAAAATAAATCCCGGCGCAGAAGAGGGAGGGAGGGCAAGAAAAGACAGCATTGGCTACCAAAACAAAAGGAGCCTACCAATTGTCTCAAAACAAACCCCATCCCACGCGTGGGCAGGGACGATCCCTTTTCTCCTACCGCCCCCACCCTGTCCATAAACGAGGCGGCTTTGGGAAAGCGCTTTAAAAGCGGGAAGGGATTCATGAGACGGAGGAACGGTTCTTCCAGGAAGGGGGGTGGATGGTGGTGGTGGTGATGCAGCAAAACGAATCGCCAGAATCTAGGAAAGGACAACCCCCCTTCCCCCCCGCAAGCGAATCCCTTTCCCTTTCACGCCCCCCTTGGCCCCTTTCTCCACTCACCGGCGCTGAGCCCCGCCAGGCCAGCCGCCCAGCTTTCTCCCATAGCCCGGCCGCCGCGCCCGGCACAACTCCAGCCGCCCCTGCGCGAACGCGGGTTGCAAACACAGCTGTCGACCGCTCCCCCCCCCTTTTTTTCCCTTCCCCCCTCCGAAGAGCTTAAACGAAGGCGCCGCTCCGCTTCCGGCGCGGGATATAAAGGTTGGAAGCCCGGGTCTTAAAGGGAGACGGCTCAAAAAAAAAAAAAAAGCAAGGTATTTGGGAGGTAGGGCAGACGGGGCGGGAGGAGGAGCGGCCGGAGAAGGAGGCGGGGCCTCCCTGCTTCTCGACCCGGCGGCGGCAGCCAAAACCAGTTGTGAGAAAAAGAGCCACCTGTGATTGGTTATCTCGGTTGCCGCCTGTGATTGGTTACCTCGGTTGTCTATTCAAGTCGGGGGCCCTCTTTTGAATGAGGACGCGGGTGGGGGGAGGGAGGGAATAACTCAACCCACCCGTTTCTCTCTATGCCTGTCTGTGAGACGGGAGCCCGTTCCTTGGCTTCTGTGTGGAGAGAAACAGACCCACATTGAGGCTCAAGGAGACGAGGGGGTGGAGGAGGACTGCCTCCCCCGGACTCGGTCTGCATGGAAGTCGAGGTTTCCCCAATATTCCAGGTGTTGTGTATGTAAACAACATGTCTCTTCAGGAATTCTGGGAGTTGAAGTCCACATGTCATAGAAGAGCCAACTTTGCCTACCCCTGCAATATACAGATCTGGTCGGAGGGAAATGTTGGCATGGTTGCAGGCTCACGCGCGGGTCTCTCGCTCGCTTTATGCATCGGTTTTGTTTGTTTGTGTTTGTTTATTTGTTTTGTCAGTGAAGTATAGAATAGTAGTTTATATAAACATAACAAAGAAAATAATGATAAAAAAAGACAATAGGACAGTAGGACAGGAACGGTAGGCACAGTGGTGCGCTTATGTAGCCCCTTACAGACCTCTTAGAAAAGGGGAGAGGTCAACTGTAGACAATCTAAGGTTGAAGATTTTGGGGTTGGGGGAAGAAACAACAGAGTCAGGTAGTGAATTCCAGGTGTTAAGCTACATCACCTTGCAAATCCTTGAAGGGTTTAGGTGTGGGAAAAATTCTACAGGTGGCTAGAAAGCAAAAAAAAGAAGAAACAGCAATTAATAGTAATTGTAAATATTAACACCGATGGAAATTATTATTGCGATAGATTAATAATGTGATAGACGGACATATATGCATACAAATTTTCTCTTTGATGTTACAGAAATGTAAAATGTAAAAGATGTTTGTGTGCTTTGTTATTGTCTTTTGTGCTGTCCTGTCTTATTATCCTTTCTATTACTACGTTCTACTTATGTTATGTTAATATGTACTATAATACTATGTACTTGTTTGATAAATACATAAATAAAAATAAATAAATAATTTTTTAAAAAATAGATAACAATAAGGAGTAGAGTGGAGTAGAATAAAATTTTACGGCCAGGTGTGATTGGACACACAAGGAATTTGTCTTTGGTACCTATGCTCTTAGTGCACGTAAACGAAAAGAATCATGAGGTATGACAATTAATGATCATAGGGTACAAATAAGCATTCAGGAAACAATCAATATTAATATAAATCGTTAAGGATACAAGCAACAACTTATAGTCATGCAGTCGTAAGTGGGAGGAGATGGATGATAGGAACAATGAGAAGACTAATAGTAATGCACCCTTAGTTAATAATTTGACAGTGGTGAGGGAATTATTTGTTTAGCAGAGTGATGGCATTCTGGGGGTGGACTGTTCTTGTGTCGAGTTGTCTTGGTGTGCACTTCTTTATAGTGTCAATTTGAGGGTAGGAGTTGAAAAAGTTTGTGTCGAGGATGTGAGGGGTCAGTAAATATTTTCACAGCCCTCTTTTTGACTCATTCAGTATTCAGGTCTTCAGTGGAAGGCAGACTGGAAGTAATTGTTTGTTCTGCAGTTCTGATTATCCTCTGAAGTCTGTGTCTGTCTTGTTGGGTTGCAGAGCCAAACCAGAGAGTTATGGAGGAGCAGATGACAGACTCAATAATTCCTCTGTAGAACTATATCAGCAGCTCCTTGGGCAGTTTGAGCTTCTTAAGCTGGCGCAGAAAGAACATTCTTTGTTGTGCTTTTTGATGACTTTATAAATGTTAGGTGACCATTTTAGGTCTTGAGATATGATAGAACCTAGAAATATGAAGGACTCTATTATTGATATTGTCTTGTCTAGTATCCTTTATACCTTGTCATAAAGGGTACTAAGCCAGTGTTGCTTGTTCAACGAACATGATTCTGCCAAGACACTTAAAATTGTACAGGTAGTCTTCGACTTACGACCACAAATGAATCCACCATTTCTGTTGTTAAGTGAGACATTGGTTAAATGGGTTTTTGCCCATTTTACAACATTTCTTGCCACAGTTGTTAAGTGAATCACTGCAGTTAAGTTAGTAAATCCTAGCTTTAAAGGAAACTGATTTCTCCATTTACTTTGCTTTGCCAGAAGGTCACAAAAAGGGATTGTGTGAACCATACATGTGAACTATTTGCCAAATATTTCAGTCTAAGGGGCGTGCATAAGTGCACCAGCGTGCCTTCCGTCCCCTGTCTTAATGTTTCTCTCTTACTAGTATCATGTATATAAACATTGCTATATAATTGTATTAGTACTTGACAAAACAAACAAACAAAATAAAATAAGTATTGATCACATGATCATGGGAATGCTGCAAAGGCCATAACTGGGGGAAAAATGTTCAAGTCACATTTTTCAGTGCCCTTGCAACTATGATCAGTCACTAACTGTTGAACCACTGCCACATGACCTGCATCTGTAGAATTCTGAGGATCCGGTGGCAGGGTAAGGTGCCTGACACTAAGGCCCTCTCTAGAGTAGGCCTGCCATCAGTTGGGCCAGTCCTCACATTTATGACAAACACAGAATCCCAGGGCTCTTGTGATCATCTTTGGGTACTTCTCAACTGGTGGCCATTTATGATGATGTAGCATCCTGTGGTCATGTGATCCCCACACTTCAGGACCAGTTTCTATCAAGCAGAGTCAATAAAGAAGATTCTGCAGTAAAATTGCAAGTTGGTTTTAATGACTTACAGTCTACAGTGAGGTTATAAGGTAGTCATCAATTCCCACCCTGCTGATGAAAGCCCAGACACTCTTACTAGGATGTTAGACCATTGTATCTAAACTACTCCTCTATGGTGAGCTGTCTAAAGGAAAGCGATCACATGGGGGACGAAGGAAGTGATGCATTGACACGTTGAAAGCCCCCTTCAAGTCCCTCAATATCAACACCACATCCTGGGAAAACATGGGACAAGATCGACCAACATGGCACATGCTGATCCACCAAGGCTGCCAGATATCTGAAACCAGAACAATATTCATAGCAGAAGAGAAGAGAGCACTCCTCAAAGCCAGAGCTGCAAATGCTGCGACAATGGTGTGGCAGAACATTTCGTGCCCGTGTAGGCCTCATCAGCCACCTGAGGACATATCGCGCACAGCCCACAATCCATTATGTATCAAGATCCTCTTCGAACACAATGGATGAACATCATCAAATGAACTATTGTAAGTCAAGGTCAGCCATAGAATCATAGAATCACAGAATTGGAAGGGACCTCCAAGGTCATTGGGTCCAGCCCCCTGCTCGATGCAGGATTCATTAAACCAGCGTTTCCCAACCGGTGTGCTTCATTCTTCGCGCCTCCCTTTTCCTGCCTTCCTTCTTTGGGGCCCAGCAGGAGAGCGCCGAAAACAGTGGCATCGGGCAGTAGCCGGGGGACAGCTGCGAGTGGGAGCTCCACGTCGGAGGCACCGGCAGCGCCCTGCCCAGCTGGAGCTTCCCTGACATCGGTGGCAAGCGTCCTTTGGGGCCCGGCAGTGGGAGCGGGAGGGTGCCGGCTGCAGCAGACCCAGGTAGTCGCAGGGAGATGGCGGCGGCGAGAGGGGGTAGAGGCACCGGCGGTGGCGGTTGGACGTGCTGCTGGAGACCTACATGCTGGCACTGCGGGGCTGGCACTGGCTCGCTGGCTGGGCCGGAGGTGCCAGCCCCATGCCCAGCGCAGCGCCAGCATATACGGCGTCCAGCAGCATGTCCAGCTGCCGCCGTCAGGACTCCTGCTCGCAGTCAGCCGCTCTGCCACCACCCTTGGCTACTGCCTGATGCCGCTGTTGTCGGCGTGGTAGAAAGAGAGAGAGAGAGAAAGAAAGAAAGAAAGAAAGAAAGAAAGAAAGAGAGAAAGAGAGATAGCAAGAGAGAGAAAGAAAGAAAGAGATAGCAAGAGAGACAGAGAGAGAGGGACATAGCAAGAGAGACAGAGAGAGACAGAGAGAGACAGAGAGAGAAAGAAAGAAAGAGATAGCAAGAGAGACAGAGAGAGAAATAGAGAGAGAGACAGAGAAAGAGAAAGAAAGAAAGAGATAGCAAGAGAGAGAAAGAGAGACATAGCAAGAGAGGCAGAGAGAGAAAGAGAGACAAAGCAAGAGAAACAGAGAGAAAGAGAGACATAGCAAGAGAGACAGAGAAAGAGAGAGAGAAAGAGAGACATAGCAAGAGAGACAGAGAGAAAGAGAAAGAGATAGCAAGACAGAGAAAAGAGAGAGAGAGAAAGAAAGAAAGAGATAGCAAGAGAGACAGAGAAAGAGAGAGAATGAAAGAGAGATAGCAAGAGAGGCAGAGAGAGCAAGGGAGAGAGAAAGACATAGAGGGAGGGAAGGAGGGAGAGAGAAAGAGAGCAAAAAAGGAAGAAAGAAAGAGGGATGGAGAGAAAGAAGGGAAGGAAGGAAGAGAGAGAAAGAGGGAGGGAGAAATAGAGTGAAATGGAGGAAGAGATTTTTTTTGTCCAAACTTTTCTTTAGCCGCCCCCCCGCCCCCCCCTCCCGTTCAGTGTTCCCCAGGATTTTGAAAATATGAATAATGTGCCGCGGCTCAAAAAAGGTTGGGAAACACTGCATGAAACCATCCCAGAAAGATGACTGTCCAGTCTCTGAAGACCTCCAGTGAAGGCGAGCTCACCACCTCCTGTGACAAACTGTTCCACTGGTTTATCACCCTTACTGTTAGAAAGTTTTTTATGATACCCAATCTAAATCTACTCCCTTGCAGTTTCATTCCATTGTTTCTAGTCCTTCCATATGCTAATGAGAACAATGCTGATCCTCTGCTCTGTGACAGCCCTTCAGATGTTTGTAGACAGCTATCAAGTCTCCTCTCAGTCTTCTCCTTTGGAGACTAAACATCCCTAGATCCTTTAACCGTTCCTCATAGGACATGGTTTCCAGACCCCTCACCATCCTTGTAACTCTCCTTTGAACTTGCTCTAGTTTATCAATGTTTTTTTTAAATTGGGCCCCCCAGAACTGAACACAGTATTCCAAATGTGGTCGTACCAAAGTACTGTAGAGAGGAATAATTACTTCGCGTGAGCGAGATTCTATGCTCCTCTTGATGCATCCCAGGATTGTGTTTGCCTTTTTTGCAGCTGCTTCACACTGTCGACTCATGTTTAATCTGTGATCTACCAATATACCCAGGTCCTTCTCACCTGTGCTACTGCTCAGACATATTTCTCCCATTCTATATGTGCTGTTTTCATTATTTTCATTATATTATTATTATTATTATTATTATTATTATTATTATTATTGTTGTTGTTGCCCAGATGTAGGATCTTGCATTTCTCTCTGTTAAATACCATTCTGTTAGTTTCAACCCATTGTTCAAGCTTGCCGTGCATTACTTTCTCGATTTTAAATTATTAAAACTATCTATAAAAGAGCGTCCTCCTTTGCCTCCATCTCAGATCTGACCCAAATCTTCCTTCTGATGGTGTGAGTCCTTGAGATGTGAGAACTGAGCTAATTACCAATGGAGGAGAATATTTGTAACTAAGTGTTCAACTATGGCTGTGGTTCTCAACCTGGGGGTCGGGACCCCTTTGGGGGGAGGTCGAACGATTGTTTCACAGGGGTCACCTAAGACCATGGGAAAAGACAAATTTCCCATGGTGTTAGGAACTATAGCTTCTATTCTGGCGCCTTGGGACCAGGGGTGGGCTACTGCCTGGACCGGGGTGGATGGGGGGGGGAACACAATGGGGTAAAAAAAAATGGAGCTCCACCCCAAAGCACCCAATTTGCACTGAAAGATGTTGAAAGAAAATGCATAAGTCATGCCCACAGTGTGGTTGTAAAAATTTTGGTAGCCCTTCACTGCTTGGAACATATTTTTACAATCCGACCAATCAGGTGTTTACAGTGGAGGTACCCCTCTGACCTTCCTGCCAATCAGCTTAAAGTTCTGTTGGGAGAATTGGCACTATACTTATGGCTGGGGGTCATCACAACATGAGGAACTGTATTAAGGGGTCGCGGCATTAGAAAGGTTGAGAACCACTGAACTATGGGGTCCTTGATGCTCTCTAAGCTTGGATATTTTCTTGCAGATGTTTCATTACTAAACGAGGCAGGGGTGGGTTCCTCTCAGTTCAGACCAGATTCTCTGAATTGGTAACGACGTGCTGGTGACATCACGGTGGATTCATGGATCCGGTTCGGTAGGTGCCGGTCTGTGGGCACCACCATCTTTGGGGGGGATTTATTTTTTACAAATATTCCCCCTCTTTAGATGGCTTCTTTTCTGCTGCTAGAAAAAGGGCCCACCTACCCCCGCCCCATTTGTAGTTCATAAATTTTTATAGGACCTCTTTGATGTTGCAGGCAGGTAAACCAAAACTCTATTCAAGCATTTTTCCAATAGCCTCAGGAGACGAGGAATTGGATACAGGAAAGAGTGAACAAGCTGCTGCCAGAGAGATAAATTATTCCATTTGCCCTTTCGCCTGATTCAAGTCAAGAAAATGGCTAGTGGAAATTCCCTTCCTTTGTTTCCAGCATAGAAATGTACCCCAAGTGCTGGTGGAAGAGTTCAGTTATTTTCCCCCACTGTAGCAACTAATGTGCTTTTTGAAGGCTGGTAGCACACACACATAGTCAATTCATTTACAAGGATGTAGCACTTGTAGAGGGTCTGTGTACCTAAAAGCACAGATGGTCAAAAGTGATGCTTTGGAGCAGGAGCCACAACCCTGCCCCTGTTCCATGGGTTGAATCATTTTGTAATAAAAGTACTGTATAAACATAAAAAGTCATTAAAAAAATAAAACAAAGAATGTTCTTTCTGTGCCAACTTAGAAAGTTCAAACTATCCAAAGGGCTGCTGATAGAGTTCTAAAGAGGCGTTATTGAGTCCGTCATCTGCACCTCTATAACTGTCTGGTTTGGTTCTGCAACCCAACAAGACGGACACAGGATAATCAGAACTGCAGAAAAAGCAATTGCTACCAAACCTTCCCATTAAGGAACTGTATACTGCACAAGTCAAAAAGAGGGTCGTGAAAATATTTACTGACCTCTTGCATCCTGGACATAAATTGTTTCAACTCCCACCCTCAAAACGATGCTGTAGAGCACTGCACAGCAGAACAACTAGACGCAAGAACAGTTTTTCCCTGAATGCCATCACTCTGCTAAACAAATAATTCCCTCAACACTATCAAACTATTTCCTAAGTCTGCACTACTATTAACCTTCTCATCACCCATCTCCTCCCATAAATGATTCTATGACTGCAACTTTGTGGCTTGTATCCTTACAATTCATATTGACTGGTTCCTAATAGGATTTGATTGCTTATTTGTACTATAATTAAGAGTTGTACCCTACGATTCTTGACAATTTTACCTTTTCTTTTTTGTATACTGAGAGCATGTGCACTAAGACAAATTAATTCTATTCTATTCTATTTTTTAAAAATAGACTTATGTACCACTTCATAGTGCTTTTACAGCCCCCTCTCAGCAGTTTACAGAATCAGAATACAGTATTGCCCCCACAATCCGGGTCCTCATTTTACCCACCTCGGAAGGATGGAAGGCTGAGTCAACCTTGAGCTGGTGGTGAGATTTGAGCTGCTGAACAATATCCTGCAGTACTGTACCCTAACCACTGTGCCATGCTGGCTCCTATTCTTTTCTTGATTCTACCTATTCTATTCTAGATTGGCTATCTGTTGCAGAAACAATTTTGTGCCACTAGGCGGCAGCATAATGGCACGAGTAAACAGAAGCAGGGTGATTTAGTTCATGGGAAAATATTTAACTGAACACAGTCTCACCCACACAATTCTGTGCTTCCTTAGGATTTCTTATAGTTATGGAGACTGAATTTTTTAAACTCCTTAAGTTTGTGTTTGGACACACTCCCAGTCAACATAAGTAATATTTCAAATGGAATAAGTTGGTGTGATGTTAAGGTATGATGGAAGATGCATGCTCAAGATTATTTACATAATTTAAATACCATACAGTATTTAGAAACAGCCAGGACATTTTTCCAGATAAGGCTGATTGCCAATCAGAGATGGTGATGGGTGAAATTTCCCCAGAGAGCCCTGGTTTGATATCACTTCATTATCGGGCAGAGACCTTTTCATGGGCTTTCAAATTCTCTGTTTATGTTTTGTTATTAAAACTGTTGGATGATTTATACTTCTCTTAATATTTATGTTTTCTTTAATCTGCTTTACTGTAATTGTCGTACTTTGCAAGCCATCCTGGGAACTTTAAAGGGCAAAGAAGGCTATTCAAATAAATCAGTAAAATGAATCCATTTATTCGATTATTTAAATAATTAATTTTAATTAATTAATTTTGAGTTCACAACGTTGACTTCAGTGTTCAAATTAATCATTCCATTCCACGATGTTGTGATTAGCTACTGGATAATTTTACTGCTAGCTCTTTTATTGCTCTTGGTGGATTTTCTATAAGATTCTTAAAAATGCAGGTTTCTAGCTAATAGACTACTCAAAATGAATTCTGATCTAATTAATGATCTATTGTATTAAGATCAATTGGTTGTTTCTTTTCAGCCTGACATATTGTTGCAATGGTGTTAAATACAGTAAATGTCTATTTAGAGGTGAGTTTGGTTTTGGTCAACCATAGACCAAATGCTAAATATCTGGTTCCATTTTCACATTGTTTCACAAAAGGGCCATTTCGCTGTTTGCTGGCCATGACTACAATATACGTCACCTCTTAAGAGCAATGACTATTATCCATTTTCTTCCTCCTCTTCTTCCTCTTCCTCTTCTTCTTTTATTGATTGATTGATTTTATTTTATTTGTATGCTGCCCCTCTCCGAAGAGACTTGGGGCGGCTAACAGCATATAATAGGCATGTGACTTTATAGGCAAAGTTATCTGAGAACTACAAGAAGAAACTCATACCAACTTGGTCAGTCTACCCCGGTATCTCTACCAGAAGCTTTCTCAGACAATAAACTGCCTTCTTGTGAGTTGGCCAAAATAATATTAAAAATTTCCTTTTTTCTTAGATACCTAGCAGCATTATAGGAATGGAGGTCTGCATTTTTAAATCTCTGATGTAGTCCCTTATAGTCTACGCAGATTACACCGGGTGAAACGCTCCCAGTTCGGACCAGTTCTTGTGTCCAGCTGCCTGTGGTTTGGAGAAACGGTAGCGAGAACTGGCTAATCACGCCCCTGAACCGGTCCCCCACTCGCCGCTTGCTCGCTTGCCCTGCCCCATAGTCTCTGCTCTGCAGCTTGCCTACCTGAAGCGCTGCGCCCCTGATCTGCCTGCCAGATAAGCCTGCGGGGTTGTGACCTATCTAGATCCCCTCTTCCACTCCCCACCATCCCTGCATGCCTTCCCTACTTCATTCCCCATGGCCCACAGCCCCGACATGCTTTCCTGCCTTCCCTATGTCTCTGTGGCCAGCTTGCAAAGGCAGGCAAGAGAAGGCCACATGGAAGGTAGGAAAACATGTTGGGGTGGCGGGGAAGGGAGGTAGCAGCCTCCCCCAACCCAACCCCAACTTCCTGCCTTCCACCCAGCCTTCCCATGTCCCTGTAGTCAGCTAGGGAAGGCAGCCAAGTGGACGGCCACATGGAAGGCAGGAAAGCATGTCAGTATGTTGGGGAAGGGAGGAAGCAGCTCTTCCCCTTAGCCCTGCCATGCTTGGGGGCCTTCCATGCGGCCTTCCCAGCGATCCCCCATGCCCTCTCGCCTTCTGAAGTCAGCGTCCAGTCCGTGAGATGTGCTGCTTCTGGCCCAGCCCAGCCAGTGAGTGGGCGGCCCTTGGTGGAGACACAGCTGCTGCATCGGGGCTAAGAGATCAGCAGCCAGATGAAAGCGGACGTGGCTGTGGTGCTCTGGGAGGGTGGGCAATGAGGGTCCTTCACAGCCACGTGCTGCCTCCTCCCTGGAAGTCACTGCCAGCCTTCCATGCGGGGAGAGGGCCAGGCCTGTACTTGGAAGCTGCTCTCGCTGCCTGCTTTCTTCCTTCTCCCACCGCGAAACAAAAGCAAATGGTGGCAGTGCTGCTTCGGGAGGGCAGGCGGATGTCTGCAGCCAAGAAGGGAGTGAGGGCAGCGAGAGCGACGGCCTTTTCCAAGTGCAGGCATGGCCCTCTCCCCACCTGCCCAGCCACCAATGGCTTCTGCACTGCGCTTGTAGTTGCATGGCCAGCTCGATTAACAGTTGTGTTGGGAAAACCTTGCCCACCACCTCCATGTGCTGGGCTTGGCAGGGCTTCCCCCCTCTTGCTGCCTCCCGCCCCTGGCAGGAGGAGGAGGAGAAGGCAGGCGAGATGGGAGGCAGAGGGGTGTTTGGGGCTTGCTTAGAAAGCTTATGACCACAATTGAGCCCAAAATTTCAGTTGCTAAGCAAGAGCGTTCTAAGTGAGTTTCACCACATTTTACAAGTTGGCCACGCCCACCCACTCCACTAAACACACCCACCTGGTCACATGGCCAACAAGCATGCCCAATGAGTCACCTGATCAACAAGCCACGCCCACCTGACCCTCCAAGCCACACCCACAGAACTGGTAGGGGGGAATTATTTCACCACTGGATTACATATTTCTGCTCAGAAACGTTTCCAGTCTCATTGGGAGATCCTAGTAAGAAAATCCTGCTGCCTTTGTCTACAAATAAAATCTGCCTTACTGAGCTATGCTGATTAGTGGTATCGGGATTCCCCCCCCCCCTCGTATCTAGGCTGCAGTATTGGTCAGTATTTTCCCAGCATCTTACATTTGATGAAATAAGATTATGCAAAGCATGGGCACTTTTCCAGCTGCCTATGTCTGTCTCAGATAGTTTTGAGTTGCAGAGGATAATAATCATCACTCATTACCTTCCTTAGGGAATCCTTCAGATTTCCTCCTCTAAATGACTTTTTGGGACCTGGAGACAGCTTGTCATCTTTCATCTCATACACCTCCATTCTAGGATGAGTAAATGCCAAGGAAGGTCAAATCCCAGCTGCAGCTGTCTAGACTGAAAATCTTCCTTCTAGGCAAGCAGGAAACTCAACGAGGCAGTCTGGATCTCCTCCGCTATTGATCATGGATGGTGTTTTCTATGTTGCTTTGTTGGTTTTGCTGCTCTGTTGTTCTGAAGGGATGGATTGGAACCTCATTGGGAGTAGACTGACAATTAAATGGCTATTGCAGGCATTTCCTTGTAGCTGGATTCATTGTCCATGCTGGCAGGTAGCTCTGTGGTTCAGGAACTACTATGCTAATTCCTAGCCATTCATTTGTAGACATGCATGACTGCCAACTACAAAGTGGGAGAAAAACAAAGAAAAATACTTCACCTTTTTAAAAGTATAAGCCAGAATAGCACATCTGCTAAATTAATAATCTCATTCTGCATTTTATTTTAATAGGTGGATATATTATGTTGGATATGTTACATCGTGCTTTTACAATTGGTACTTTCCAGATACAGTGGTACCTCTACCTACAAGCGCCTCTACTTAAGAACTTTACTAGATAAGATCCGGGTGTTCAAGATATTTTGGCCTCTTCTCAAGAACCATTTTTCACTTACAAACCCAAGCCTCCGAAACTGTAACTGGAAAAGTCAGGGAGAAGCCTCCATGGGGCCTCTCTAGGAATCTCCTGGGAGGAAACAGAATCAGAAAAGGCAGGGAGAAGCCTCCATGGGGCCTCTCTAGGAATCTTCTGGGAGGAAACAGAATCAGAAAAGGCAGGGAGAAGCCTCCATGGGGCCTCTCTAGGAATCTCCTGGGAGGAAACAGAATCAGAAAAGGCAGGGAGAAGCCTCCATGGGGCCTCTCTAGGAATCTCCTGGGAGGAAACAGAATCAGAAAAGGCAGGGAGAAGCCTCCATGGGGCCTCTCTAGGAATCTCCTGGGAGGAAACAGAATCAGAAAAGGCAGGGAGACGCCTCTGTGGGGCCTCTCTAGGAATCTCCTGGGAAGAAACAGAATCAGAAAAGGCAGGGAGAAGCCTCCATGGGGCCTCTCTAGGAATCTCCTGGGAGGAAACAGAATCAGAAAAGGCAGGGAGAAGCCTCTGTGGGGTGTCTCTAGGAATCTCCTGGGAGGAAACAGGGCCTCTACCCTGCCTGTAGTTTCTCCAATCGCACACATTATTTGCTTTTACATTGATTCCTATGGGAAAAAATGCTTCTTACGAACTTTTCTACTTAAGAACCTGGTCACGGAACGAATTAAATTCTAAGTAGAGGTACCACTGTATGTGTTTTTAAACTCTTGGAGTGTTTATTTCTTATTCTCTTTTCTTTTCATAACATCGCTTATTCTGAGAGGAAATAGCATTCTGGGTGTGTGCGTGTGTAAAAGTATGTATGATAAGACGTTATTACACAGACAGTTTCTGTGCTATTATGTTCTACTCCAATTAAGCATTTGGAAAGACTGAAGCCTGCCCATCCTGTGTTTTTCTGCCCTTGTCCCTTTAAGAATTCCAAAGAATAGGAGCATTTCAGGCTAGGCAGAATTACAAGGTCACCTTGCAGTAGCTCATGTGCTGTGAGCAGTTTTTCCTCCCTTTTTGACAGATCTATAAATGACAGCTAGTTTGATATTGTAATTAACTAGAAGCAGGAGACCCAAGAAAGAAAAGCAAATAGCCAATAGAAATTTTGATAGCTAATAGCGTTTTGAATGAGAACAGACAACAATTGTTGAAATCCAGATGACAAAATTAGAAAAGGAGGTAGCACAAGATAAATAATGTATACTGAAACAAAATAGACACAAATTAAGAATTTTAATTTTAATTCAGAATTTGGGGATTGATATCATATTGTACTATATTGAAATTTAAAGGTTTCTGATTTCTGTATGTTTCTAAGGGTGGAGAAAAAATAATAATTACACCCCCCCCAAAAGGCACCACACTAGAAACAGGAGACCACGAATTCTAGTTTCACCTTAGGCACAAACCCTAAGGGTGACCTTGAGCCAGTTGCTCTCTGTCAGCCCTAGTAAGCAGGCAATGCAAGCCACTTTTAAAAATTCTTGCCAAAAAATCCTACAGAATTCAATCAAGGCAGTTCCCACTGACTGAAAGGCATGCACACACATACAGTGTTTCCAAAGATATGCTGCATAAAT
Source organism: Erythrolamprus reginae (assembly GCF_031021105.1). NCBI lineage: Eukaryota > Metazoa > Chordata > Lepidosauria > Squamata > Dipsadidae > Erythrolamprus > Erythrolamprus reginae. The sequence goes on from NC_091952.1 coordinate 71,805,733, forward strand.
ACCACGAAAGAAAATAATTTGCTGCAACACCACAAAACCTGCAACCCTAGAGGAACTTTTGTATTACAAGAGCCAGTGTGGTATGGTGGGTAAGCTGTTGAACATTTAATCTGCCCTTGGGCATGGAAGTTCATTTGGGATTCTGGGCTAATCATTGTCTAGTCCAAAGGTCTTCAAACTTGACAACTTTAAGACTTGTGCATAGCTGGCTGGAGAATTCTGGGAGTTCAAGTCCACAAGTCTTAAAGTTGCCAAGTTTGGGGATCCCTGCTCTAGTCTATCCAATGCTCCATAAATATTTGCTCTTGTGGGAAAGAATAGGAGGAAGAAACACTCCTGCACAAATAAAATGACAATTGATATTATTTTTCCTATCCATCATTGCTTCTTTACCCTCACTGTATATTTATTGCTCTCAGCACAAATAAAACAACAATTGATATTATTTTCCTTATCTATCATTGCTTTTTGACTCTCGCTGTATACTTATTGCTCTCAGATGGAAGTGGATCTAGCCACTATTTCTTCAGAATAATATCTCTGTCATGACTGGATCCTAATGCTAATAATCCTATGTCCCTTTGATCCCATAAATCACCTTCTTTTTTCATTAGACTGCTGTGTAGAGTGGGAACTGTTGGTGTTCCTTATTTTTCACACTTCCAGTTTGCAGCAGCTCCAGAGTGTGATCTATCTCATGGGTCCCCAAACTTGGCAACTAGTTGGAGAATTCTGGGAGTTGAAGTCCACAAGTCTTAAAGTTACCGAGTTTGAAGAACTCTGGTCTATCTGGTCTGTAGCAAAGGTATTTGATTACTATCTGGCCAGTTTAAGCCAGTCTGTCAGATACACTTGCACTGGCTGCCGATCAGTTTCCTGTCACAATTCAAAGTGTTGTTAATGACCTATATAGCCCTATGCGGCATCGGACAAGAATACCTTTGGGACCGTCTTCTGCTGCATGAATCCCAGCGACTGATAAGGTCCCACAGAATTGGCCTTGTCCGGGTCCCGTCGACTAAACAATGTCATCTGACGGGCCCCAGGGGCAGAGCCTTCTCTGTGATGGCCCCGGCCCTCTGGAATCAACTCCCCCCAGAGATTAGAACCGCACCCAGACTCCTTGCCTTTCGTAGGTTACTAAAGACCCACCTATATCGCCAGGCATGGGGGAACTGAGATACCCCCCAGGCTTATTCAGTTTATGCATGATATGATTGTGTTGTATGATTCCAGTGTTGGTTTTAGAATGTTTTTAATATTAGATTTGCTACACCGTCACTATTTTGTTGTGAGCCGCCCTGAGTCTTTGTTGAGGGGTGGCCTACAAGTCTAATAAATTAAATTAAATTAATTAAATTAAACATCCACTTCTTTATATTTTTAGAGTTACACATTTGAACAGTAATGATATTATACTATAAGAGTATACTTATATTCTTCCCCAGAATAAACTCCAATGCGACTATAAATATTGATTTATTTGATTTATATGGTTTTACACCCTGTAAATGTGTCTTTAGGCAGCTAACAATACATTGAAATAAATGTTAAAATATTTGTAAAGGTGTAAATCTAAGTGGTCCCTGAGGGTAAAAGACAAACAAAACTATTTACAAAACCCTCTCAGTGAGTCAGTTAATATCCCAATCCCTGGGTCCTGGAGCAAGTCCACGTTTTAAATTCTTTACAAAAAAGTTGGCAGAATTGGGGGGAGGGGTTGTCTAATTTCATTGGGAGGGTGTTCCAGACATGTTCCAAATATGCAACTTAATACAATTTATCTATTCCTTAAATTATTCAGTAAGTATGGATGGCTGTCCACCTACCATTGGAACTCTGGTTGATGAACAAATAAATGAAAAATATAAAAAGCAATAAAAAGCACCAGGTTAAGGCACTATTACAAACACCATACCCAAACTCTGTAAATTCAATAAAACTTAAGGCAAAATACATACACTAAGAAATCCTGAGTGACCCATTGCAGAATGTTTTCTTGATACATTTTGCTGAAAGTTCTTTCATTGCCAAATGTGAAATGGATCTTCCAGCGCCCTATGTGATGAAATTAACTTATTTGATTCTAAATTGGCTTGTTCACCAATTTCCTCAGTAGTAGCTTTCCCTGTGGTTAACTTGCCTATGTTAATCATTGAACTGCAATTTTCTGCATCTCCATAAATTAACTACACTGTCTAGGAGTACACAGAAAGTAATCTGATGAGTAGCAAGGTCAACATGTACAGAGAGTTCAGCAAAACTATATTTACTGTATTTCTAAGTTGAAATAAATATGTATTATCATATGTACTTCTAAAGTGCAGTTTCACTTGCATCTGCTAGCTATTGTGAATAACTCTTAAGAGTTCTCAGTTTCTTTCTCCTGGTTCAAATAAATGTATTTTCTTATTTTATCCCTGCAATTGGAGGTGTATTTATTGTTACATCATTCACATTCATATATGTTGAGATCATAACTGCCAGCCTTCCAAGTTGATATGCTGACTTGTATTCTGTGTATGTCAAGAAAATACCAAATTGGGAGAGGTGAATTAGGCAAATAGGTGCAAAGGTATATAGATCAGAGAGCTAAGGATCAGAACTGTGGAGAGCTCCTGCAGAGGCAAGATTTGGGGTTAGGTGGGATGCTAGAAAAAACTATTGTTGCCTCAATCATCTGAAATTGAAATTCTTCAGAGATGATGGATGAATCCCATATTCCCGGACTGGAGCTATTTGGTATGTGAAACTGTACAACATAGTAATTCAGTTCTCAAACTCAGCAACTTTAATAGAAATCCCCAGGCAGCATGCTGGCTAGGGAATTCTATGAGTTTCAGTTCACATCACTTAAAGTTGCTGAGGTTGAGAAACAGTGTAGTAATGAGTTTTGACATGGTTGAAATGCCTTCTGCAGCATTAAGGGAATGCAGAGCAAGAGAGAGGGAGGATGGCTTTTATGCCCAGAGGTAGTTCAGAGGAAGAATATTTTGAGCTCGAAGACTCAGAATAGGAAGCCATTCTTGGCTGGGATAGTAAACTGTGCTTAGTCCAGACCTATGGCGTACTGAGTAATCCCCAGTTATTGGGTTCATGCAATACCTTGGTCCATAAGTCATAAAATATCTCATGTACGGTAATTATCTCATATTTACAATAGGAAAATTGTAGTTTAGTGATATTCGGGACCCAGGGGAAGAGCCTTCTCTGTGGCGGCCCCGGCCCTCTGGAACTAACTCCCCCAGAGATTAGAATTGCCCCCACCCTCCTTGCCTTTCGTAAGCTGCTTAAAACCCACCTCTGCCGCCAGGCAATGGGGGAATTGAGATACTCTTTCCCCCTAGGCCTTTACAATTTTATGCATGGTATATCTGTATGTATGTTTGGTTTTTATAATAATGGGTTTTTAACTGTTTTTAGTATTGGATTATTATTATATGCTGTTTTATTACTGTTGTTAGCTGCCCCGAGTCTGCGGAGAGGGGCGGCATACAAATTCAATAAATAAATAAATATTCACAGAAACATCGGCTAAGAAACATTTTGAATTGTGAGCCCACTTCAACTCTTGGGATGTAATTTTATTTTTAACCAGTCCCTTAAAGATGTGAATGATATGATCAGAATCAATAAGCACAATTTTTCTTAGCTTTTAAATCCAACAATGAAGGAAGAGCTTTATCTATTGAACTTCAGCCTGCTACAGTTCAAACATAAGAGGTCCTCCAAACAGTGGATAAAGTGATATTATAATAATAAGAGCTGTAAATCCTCAATTAGTTTGATATATTTGCTTAGTGATCATAATGGGGATAGGAAACTCCATCACTAAGCAAAATTGGTAAGCAAAGCATCACGTAATTATAACCTCACTGTAGACTATAACTCATTAAAATCAACTTGCAATTTTACTGCAGTTTTCTTTATTGACTCTGCTTGACAAGCTGGTTCTGAAGTGTGGGGACCACCTGACCGCAGGATGCTACATCATTACAAATAGCCACCAGTTGAGAAGTGCCCAAAGATGAGCACAAGAGCCCAGGGATTCTGTGTTTGTCATAAATGTGAGGACTGGTTGTGAAGTTACTTTTTTAGCACCATTGTGATTTCAGTCACTAAACAGGGCAGTCATTATGCAACAACCCCCCACCCTCCCCTTATCTAAAATGCTCATATGGGTAGAATGAAACTAACTGCAGCTAAGAAAAGTTTTATTCTAGGGCTACCTAAGACGTTAAGTAAATTTGATTTTAAGAAAAGAACACATTTACATGTCCATACCAAGCTCATTTAAAAGTTTCTGGATTAACACAGAGGCTTTCTATTGTTGTAACTGTTATTCATTCTAAGAGTCATTGGAAAGCTTCCTTATGTCCGGTCAAATTATTTGAATTCTAATACAAATTTATATCTCATTCTTCATCCATGGATTCAAACTGATTCATATACAATTTTCTTAAGATCCCCTTGCCCCAGCCATGGTAGGAACAGGCTGGGTTAATACAATTGTGTGTGTGTGTGTGTGTGTGTGTGTGTGTATATATATACTTGGAATAGAAGTGTAGTCTCAGTCACAGTCCTTTGTGGCCCTGAGTCTATGGAGAAGGGCAGCCTAGAAGTCAAAGAAGTAAGTAAGTTAAGTAAGTAAGTAAGTAAGTAAGTAAGTAAGTAAGTAAGTAAGTAAGTAAGTAAGTAAGTAAGTACCGTAAGTAAGTAAGTAAGTAAGTAAGTAAGTAAGTAAGTAAGTAAGTAAGTAAGTAAGTAAGTAAGTAAGTAAGTAAGTAAATCTATTGCATCTCCTTAACCTATTTTGTAAATAAAAACAATATTGAAGATATTGTATACATATATTGTTAACAACATTTTATAAACCAAATATTTCACCTACAGATAGTCCTTGACTTATGACCCCAAGTGAGCCCAACATTTGTTGGTAAGTGAGATGTTTGTTAAGTGAGCTTTGCTCCAATTTTACAACCTTTCCAGTCACAATTGTTAAGTGGATCATTGCAGGGAAGTTAGCAATATGGTGGTTCAGTGAATCTGGCTTCCTCTTTGACTTTGCTTCTCCAAAATTTGCAAAAGCTGTTCACATGAATCCTCGGAGGGGGCAGCATATAAACCCAGTAAATAAATAAATAAATGACCCCAGGATGCTGCAACTATCGTAAACATGGACAAGAATTTTGATCACATGACCTTGGGGATGCTGCAAAAGTTGTTAGCATGAAAAATGGTCAAGCCATTTCCCCCCCCCCCTGTGCCCCTGTAACTTTGAATGGTCACTTTAAATGAACTGTCATAAGTCAAGGACTTATTTGTTGCACCTCAGCCTGAACAACTTGGCGTGCTTCTTTCTCGGCGGCTGGCAACACGGTGCATATTCCCTTTCATATGCTGTAGGATGAAAATCATCAGCTTTTTTTTCTTAAATAATCTTTATTATTTATTTACACTAAAAAAGGCAAGACAATTACAATATAGAAAAAAAAGAAAAAGAAAGAAGAAAAAGAGAAACAAAGAAAGAGAAAAACAAAACAAGGCAAAACAAACAAATTAACATATATTTGCCAACCTACAAGTTGGCCTTGTTGTTACAGCTTTCACTGTTGTTTTCTATATTCATATATTTACATGAATCTTGGCTGAGTGTGTTTCACACTTATATCCAGTATTTTGTAGTAAAGGAATTATAAAAATGTTAACTACAAGATTGCTTGTAGTTAACATATTTGACTGTAATGTAAACCCACCTCTGTTGTCAGGCATGGGGGAATTGAGATATTCCTTCCCCCTAGGCCTATACAATTTATGCATGGTATGTTTGTGTGTATGTTTGGTTTTTAATATGGGTTTTTAGTTATTTTAATATTAGATTTGTTATATGCTGTTTTTTATTATTGTTGTTAGCCGCCCCGAATCTACGGAGAGGGGCGGCATACAAATCTAATAAATAAATAAATAAATTTAAAGTTTAAAGTAGTTTTTTTGGTCAACCCAGTTATACCATCTTTTCCACCTCTGGTAGAATTCTGTATTGTCTTTTTGTAGAATTTCCATTGTCAGTTTATCCATTTCAGCAGTTTCATAGCTTTTATTTATTATATTTAAGGTTGATGGAATATCACTTAATTTGTGATTCTTGCGGTGGTGATTATATGTATTATCAGGTATCTGTCTTCCTTTGCTATTTTTTGCCTGATGATTCCGAGCATATATAGCTCTGGCTTTAATGGAATTTGTAAATTTGTTACTTGCTCTAAAAGACTTTTAATTTTGGTCCAATATTTTTTGGCCTTTGGGCAAGTCCACCATCTATGGTAAAAAGTTCCAATTTTCTTTTGGCATTTCCAACATTTTGGTGATGTGTTTGGGAACATTTTAGAGAGTCGGGCAGGTGGCAAATGCCACCGGTAGGACATTTTATAGATATTCTCTTTATATGTAGAAGATGTTGTCATTTTATAATTAATAGTCCATATTTTTCCCCACTCATTAATAGTGTAGCCAAAATTTTGTGCCCATGCTATCATGGGCCCTTTAACCTGGTCTTCCACCATTTCTACACTGATAAATTGTTTATGCACATTCCCTTTCATATGCTGTAGGATGAAAATCATCAGCTTTTATTAATGGCAATGCTCATTTAATATAAAAACACCTTGAACTCCGGAAAAAAAATAGGCAGGCATAAAAATACCATAATCAAAGAAAAGGCAAATGTAGGTGAAAGGCAGAACTGTGGGAAGGAAAAGCCTGTAAAATTAAAACTAAATGAATCTAAACGGGATGTTGGGAGCCATCCTTTGAAATCTGGCAAGACTGGATTCCATTTGTGGGTGTTTGTTTTATCCTGCCTGCTTTCCACTCCAGGAAATAAGGTAAGGTGGAATGTGCTTCTCCCAGGGGCATTACGGTAAGCTGAGCTCCCTTCTCAGAGGCTAGCTCCTTGGGCATTGTGTTTCCTATTTTGGGCAGGTAGTGGAGGCTGGGAAGAGGAGCCCCGCCTGTGGGGGGCTGTGGGAGAAGGAGGAGGAGGAGAAGAAGAGGAAGAAGCAGAAGCAGAGGAGGAGGAGGAAGAAGAGGAGGAGGAAGAGGAGGAGTTGGAAGGGACCTTGGAGGTGTTCTAGTCCAATCTGCTGCGTAGGCAGGAAACCCTACACCACTTCAGACAAATAGTTATCCAACATCTTCTTAAAAACTTCCAGTGTTGGAGCATTTACAACTTCTGGAGGCAAGCTGTTCCACTGATTAATTGTTCTGTCAGGAAATTTCTCCTAAGTTCAAAGTTGCTTCTCTCCTTGATTAGTTTCCACCCATTGCTTCTTGTTATACCCTCAGGTGCTTTGCAGAAAACCCTGACTCCCTCTTCTTTGTGGCAAAAAAGGAGGAGAAGGAGGGGAAGAAGGAGGGGGAGAAGGAGGAGGAGGGAGGAAGAGAAGAAGGAGGAGGAGGGAGGAAGAGAAGAGAGAGGAAGAAAAGGAGGAGGAGGAGGGAGGAACGGAAGGAGGAGAAGGAAAAGAAGGCGGGGGAGGCAGTCGGACTTTGCTATTTGCTGCTGCAATCCCAGGACGAGACAAATCTCGCTTTGCGACCTGGCGCCGCTGCCCACTGGAACTTTTGCCAGGCATTGGCGCTGCCTGCTTGGATGACGCGGCCGGCTCATCCCGGGTTGAACGCCGGCCGCTTCCACCTCCCCTGGCAGGAAGGGGACACCAAGGGCGACGACTGGGAGGCAGGACCGCAGGAAGGGGAGAAGGAGCCCCGCTTGGGATGAGGACCCGTGAGCCGAGACGTCGGCCGAGGCCCTCGGAGAGGTTCCGATTGATAAAGGTGCCGCCTGCGGAACTCCCGCCCACCCGCCCAGACCTTGTGGGAGGGGCTCTGCGCCAGGCCGAGGCCGAGGCTCAAAAGCCCAGCCGGGAAGGATCGGGAAAAGCAGCGCCCGCTTCCCAGCGATCTGCTCAGACGGATCCAGCCTCGGACTTTCCCGCCCCCTTTTCCCGGGCATGGAGGTTCCTGGCGGCGGCGGAGGCAGCAGCGCGGAGCTCCCGCTGCCTCCGGACCTGAAGGATCTGGAGATGAAACTCGGGCAGAAACCTCCGGACGGGCTGCTCCGATGGCTGCGGGGGGACCCCACGGCTCACCTGCTCCGCAACAGCCCCAATCGGGGGCCGCGCCACGGGCTGGGCGAGAAGATCAAGGCTCTCAAGCTGGAACTGGTGAGTCAGGAGAAATCCAGCCGCCCCCTTTCCGCGCGGAAAGATAGGATGTCCTCCCTGCACCCCGCTTTTTTATTTTTAGTATTGTTTATTTATTTGTCAAACGAGTATAGTATTATAGTACAGTACAGTGTTTCCCAACCTTGGCAACTTGAAGATATTAGGACTTCAACTCCCAGAATCCCCCAGCCAGCGAATGCTGGCTGGGGGATTCTGGGAGTTGAAGTCCAAATATCTTCAAGTTGCCAAGGTTGGGAAACACTGTTATAGTACATAACATAACAAAAGTAGAACATAGTAATAGAAAGGATAATAAGACTGAAGGACAGTGATATTAGGCACAAAAGTGCATTTATGCCTGCCCCTTACAGACCTCTTAGAAAAGGGGAGAGGTGATTGTAGATTGTAATGTAAGGTTGAAGATTTTGGGGCTGGGGGAAGCAACAACAGAGTCAGGTAATGCGTTCCAGGCGGTGACCACTCTATTGCTTAAGTCGTATTTTCTGCAGTCAAGTTTGGAGCGATTTTCATTCAGTTTGTATCTATTACGTGCTCTTGTGTTGTTGTTGTTAAAGGTGGAGTAGTCACTGACAGGGAGTACGGTACATTATGATGTATGATTTTGTGAACAACAGTTAAATCAGTTCGGAGATGACGTAGTTGTAAATTTTCTAGATGTAGTATTTGAAGTCTGGAGGAGTAGGGTAATTTGTTACGTGAGGAGGAGTGAAGGACTCCTCTTGTGAAGTATTTCTGGACTCCTTCGATTATAATAATGTCTGATATGCAGTGTGGATTCCATACAGGTGAGCTGTATTCTAGAATTGGTCTGAGGAATGTTTTGTATGCTCTAGTTCAGTGTTTCCCATCCTTGGCAACTTGAAGATATCTGGACTTCAACTCCCAGAATTCCCCAGCCAGTATTCACTGGCTGGGGAATTCTGGGAGCTGAAGTCCAAATATCTTCAAGTTGCCAAGGTTGGGAAACACTGCTCTAGTTAATAAATCAGTGTTTCTAGAGAAGAAGCTATGTAAGATTAGCTTTACAATTCTTAATGCTTTTTTTTTGTTTCTGGGAGGGAGAAAAGGCAAAGCTCTTATTCCTCCAAATTCCCTCCTCATTCTTTTTAAAAAAATAATCTTTATTGAATATATATTAATAAGAAACATAGAAGAGAAAAGAAATCAAACATATTTCCTCATTCATTCCTCTTTCTATCCCATTCCTACCATGGCTATACCATTCCTACCATGCTACGAACAGCTGATTTGGAATAAAAGAGTCCCTGCCTACGATTTGGCTTCAGTTACACAACTAGATCCATTGAGTTTTCTTTCCCAATCTACTCCAAAAATGCCTTAGGCTTTAGATGAAGCAAAGCCAGCCTTACTGGGCTGGGCTGCAAATTTTTGGTTGCTGTTGAGTGAATTTGGGATTTTTTTCCTCTGGACAATCTTTCCTGCTGAACCTGATTGTTACTGCCCAGCCTGCAGCTTTAGCTCTGCTCTCTTGTCTTTGACTTGTTGGTTTTGAGAACAACAAACTGCTTAGTCCAGTTTATTTATTTGTTTGTTTGTTGTGCTTACAGTAATGTCTGGCTACTTCACAGTTCATCTTTTGCGGATTCGCTACTTCACGGGTTTTCAAAGGGGGCTTAAATGCATTGAAAATTTTAAATCCATTAAAAATTCATAAAATTCTTCTACAGTACTCCTGTACTCTATTAAAGAAACTGGTAGGATATCACATGTAGTTCCAGCTGAGAAACATTATAGAATGACTGTTTTAATGCAAAGGGTGGGTTTTAAAAGTCCAAATACTTGTTAAATACATTAAAAAATATCTTTCCTCTACTTCATGGAAATTCATTTTTCACGGGTGGACTTTGAACGCATCCCTCACGAAAAACGAGGGATCACTGTATATGCTGCCCAACTCCTGAAGGACTTTGGGCAGCTTCTGACAAGTAAAAACAATACTTAGAACAATATAAAAAAACATTATTGTGCAGAATGCAGCCGCACAAACAGTCATGGGAATATCCACATCTCTCCAATACTCCACGGTCTGCCAATTGGTTTCGGGACTCAATTCAAAATGTTGGTTATGACCTATGAAGCTCAAATGGCATGCCACCCGATTACTTATGGGACCGCCTCCTGCCGCCTGAATCCCAGCGACCTGTTAAATCCCACAGAGTCAGCCTTCTGCAGGTACCATCAACTAGACAATGTCACTTGGCGGGACCTAGGGGAAGAGCCTTTTCTGTGGGGGCCCCAGCCCTCTGGAATCAACTCCCTCCAGAGACCCGTATTGCCCCCCTCGCCTTCCGTAAGAGTCTAAAGACTCATCTATGCCACCAAACTTGGGGTCATTAGATTCTACCCCCTGGCCACTGAATGTATAGTGGGTCCCTTTGAATGGATATGTGTGCATGTTGGTAGCCTTTTTAGTTTTTAAAAAATGTAATTCTTAATTAATTTTAATTAATCTTGAGGTATACTGTCTTCGGAGAGGGGCGGCATATAAATTTAAATAATAATATTAATATTATTATTATTATTATTAATAATAATAATAATAATAATAATAATAATAATAATAATAATTTTAAAAAATGATGATGATTATGATGATGATTAAAATTAAATTAAAACATTTAATTAGAAAACCCCACTAAATACATACAGTATAATCCCAAAATCATTCCTAATTCAGGGCCAGATCTAGGTGGTGTCTCAGTCAATCAGCCACCAGTTTTCCTACCTTTCTATAGGTTAGCAGATTTATTGGATGCTTCCCTATTGCCCAGTTCCTAATCCCAAGCACGGTCTCTCCATCCCCATCTGATGGTGGGCAACTGAGCACGCAATTTGTTCCAGCTCAGCTTTTTTTTCCAGCATTCAAAATCAGAATTCTCATCAGTTTTTGGATACGAGAAGGAAATAGCAACAGCATTTAGGCTTATATACCACTTCATAGTGTTTTTACAGCCCTCTCTAAGCGGTTTACAGTATCAGCATATTGCCCCCAAAAATCTGGGTCTTCATTTTAGCAACCTTAGAAGGATGGAAGGCTGAGTCAGCCTTGAGCCAGTGGTGAGATTTGAACTGGTGAACTACAGCTAGTAGTTAGCTGAAGTAGCCTGCAGTGCTGCACTCTAACCACTGTGCTACCTTGGCTCTTTTTTCACTTCTACTCTTGGCTGGAAATGAAGAATACTTCTGTGCTACATGGTGTCATTGATTATTTATGTAAGTATAGCTTTAAAAGTTCACTCTGTTCTTTAGCTCTCAATCTATACTGTTTAATGCTTAATCCATTTGATTGTGAGGCTACCATTTCCCAGCCAACTTCAAATACTAGATTGAAACTGAAATATATGGTGCCCAAGTTCAGATGCTGGAGACATTTGACCAAGTCTGGTTTCAAAGGTGTGTCTCTGAAAGTCTGCACAGTTGTAGTGATGCAGTTGGCTCTTCAATGGGATTCTGCAAAGTATTCCATTGAAGTAACAAGGGACTAACTCTTCTCTTCAGTTTAATGGACACCCACGCACGCCCATGTGCAAATGCGCGCACACACTTATGCACATGCAAATGCACACAAAGTATTACATACTTGGTGTTCTTGATTAGCCCAATTCAGATAAAAAGCATGAAAATGGATAGACTGGATCCAAGGAACATTCAGTGTGCTTGAAGTAATCATAAAGTGATTTTATTTATTTATTAGATTTGTATGCCACCCCTCTCCGTAGACTCAGGGCGGCTAACAACAACAATAAAAACAGCATATAACAAATTTAATATTTAGATTACTAAAAACCCTTATTAAAAACCAAACATACGCACAAACATACCATGCATAAATTGTATAGGCCTAGGGGAAGGTATATCTCAATTCCCCCATGCCTGACGACAGAGGTGGGTTTTAAGGAGCTTACGAAAGGCGAGGAAGGTGGGGGCAATTCTGATCTCCGGGGGGAGTTAGTTCCAGAGGGCCGGGGCCGCCACAGAGAAGGCTCTTCCCCTGGGTCCCGCCAAATGACATTGTTTAGTTGACGGGACACGGAGAAGGTCAACTCTGTGGGACCTAACTGGTCGCTGGGATTCGTGTGGCAGAAGGCAATCGTGGAAATAGTTTGTTATTCTGTTTGAGATTTTTAAAAAAACTTCTCAGGTTAGTCTAGTGCCCTGATTGCCTTTTATCTGAGTACTAATCAAGTCCAAACCTGCTTAAGGATCAGCTAAGCAGCAACTCAAGTTATTATTATGATTATTTTTAATCATGCAAATTGCACCATGGCAGATTTATTATAATTGAACCTTAGGGCAAGGGTGATTCAAAGAGGGGAATCTATACATTTGTTAGAGCCAGTTTGGTTTAGTGGTTGAGGCATCAAGTTAGAAATTGTGAGGTTATGAGTTCTTGTCCATCATTAGGCAGAGAATGGCAAAGCACAAAGTACGTAATTCTTGCCAAGAAAACCGCAAGGACTTGTCCAGGGAGGCGCCAAGAATTGGTCATGGAAAGGGGAAAAAATACATTTATTTATTTGTTTTATTACTAGCCCCGGTCAAATGATTCTCAAAGGTTTACAGGTTCATATATTACCATGCATACAAAATATCCATAATATAGTATAACATTATTAACAAAAATTAACTTGGAAAAATGCATCTGTAGTAAAATATTTTTTTAAAAAATAATAGCCACAAAACAGATGTACATGTTTCTCTTTTTATTTCAGTGCTACTACTTTTAACATGTAAGCCAGAGGTCTTCAAACTTGGCAACTTTAAGACTTGTGGACGTCCACAAGTCTTAAAGTTGCCAAGTTTGAAGACCTCTGATGTAAGCCATCCAGAGGTGCCAGGAAGTTGAGCAAGCACTAAATCCAATGAAATCAATAATTTAAATAACTTTGTGTTGTGTCATCCAGGTCAGATTTACATTGCAGCCCCTTTATATGAGAGTAAATCCCTCTGAAATTGGATTTACTTATTTCTGAGGCAATATATACAGGATTGGATTGTTAATCTATTGGGATATCCATAAAAAAATGGAAAATATTGTCACGTAAAATTCAAGTTGAGTGGTCTTCGGGTGACTTCTGATCTGTCATTTTTTTAAATTTAGGAACCAAATATCGCAAAAATCAGCATTGTAATAGTGGGCCTCAACACTAATCGAATCCCTGTTTTTTAAAACGATCTTTCATATGAAATTTGGCATTTAAAGTACAGTATTACTTTTCCATCTTCGCGCAAAAAAAAGAGACTGAGAGAAAATGGTTTTGTCCTGAGATTGTTTCTCCAGGCAAGAAAACCGAATGCAATGAAACAGGCTTCCATTCTCCACACGCAGGCCTGGCTGTTTGCCTAAGGGAGACATCTGCTCCCCAGCATGGAAATACTCATAAGGTTTCTTAGCAGGAGGGGTGTTGTTTTGATTTTTTCAAACTGAGGGTATTTTCATCCGTCATATACTTTGTTTCCCTCACAAACTTCTTCATTTAGGAGGATGCTGAGAAGCGTGGAAGGGAAACAGTCGGGTTGGATTAAGTTACACGCTGCACTGCCACGAATGGCTGATTTAGGAGATTGATTTTCATGTGGTGAATCAGACTGTTTTCACTGTTTGCATGTACATGCAAAAACAGAACCACATGTCCTAAGAGCCAGTCTAACTTCATTGCCTCCCATTCTTCCATCTGGTGCAAAGTTCTATGTCCATCTTTTTTAAAAAATTATTTATTTATTAGATTTGTATGCCGCCCCTCTCCGTAGACTCGAGGCGGCTCACAACAGTGATAAAAACAATACTTGGTAACAAATCTAATAATTAAAATCTAAAATAACAGTTTTACATTACAAAAAAAAAGAAGAAACCAATAGATAAAATACATACACACAGTTATATCATGCACAAAGTTACATAGGCAAGGGGGGGGGATGTCTCAGTTCCCCCAAGCCTGACGACAGAGGTGGGTTTTAAGGAGCTTACAAAAGGCAAGGAGGGTGGGGGAAGTCCTAATCTCTGGGGGGAGTTGATTTCAGAGGGCCGGGGCCGCCACAGAGAAGGCTCTTCCCCTGGGGCCCACCAGATGGCATTGTTTAGTCGACGGGACCCGGAGAAGGCCAACTCTGTGGGACTTTATCGGCCGCTGGGATTCGTGCGGTAGCAGGCAGTTCCGGAGGTACTCTGGTCCAATGCCATGTAGGGCTTTAAAGGTCATGACCAACATCTTGGAGCTGTTCGACTTACAAGAGTTCATTTAGCGACTGTTCAAAGTTAACAACTTCCCTGAAAGAAACATTTTTCACACTTATAATCGTTGTAGCGTCCCCATGGTCACATGATCAAAATTTGGACACTTGCAATGGACTCATATATATGACGGTTGCGGTATCCAGAGCTCATCTTTTGCAAACTTCTGACAAGCAAAGTCAATGGGGAAACCGGTTTCACTTAACAACCATGTTATTAATTTACCAGCCGCAGCGATTCATTTAACAACAGTGGCAAGAAAAGTCGTAAAATGGGGCAAAATTAACACTTAACAAATGTTTCACTTAGCAACAGAAATTTTGGGCTCAATTGTGGTCGTAAGTTGAGGACTACCTGTAGTTCTCATCTGAGAATTATATCTTAAGCATAAATCTAGGAAGGGTAGTTTTCCTACTAGAGGTTTGTTTGTTTATTAGATTTCTGTGCGGTTCTTATCACAGCGACTCAGGGCGGTGTACAACTTCATAAATACAACAATATATTAAAGAACTCTAATTTACTTTAAAAAAGACTGATACAAGTTGCTAAAAATGTTTTGAAAACCCATATACAGACATACACATTCATCAAATTCAATCATTCATAATATCGGCCGGAGACAATCTCATTGCTCACGTCCCTCATGCCCGCCAGCAGAGGTAGGTCTTCAGAGCTTTACGAAAGACTAGGAGGGAGGGGGCGGTACGTATCTCTGGAGGGAGTTTGTTCCAGAGGGCCGGGGCCACCACAGAGAAGGCTCTTCCACCGGATGACATTGTCTGGCCGGCTGGACCTGGAGAAGGCCGATTCTGTGGGACCTGACTGGCTGCTCGGTCACAATTCAAAGTGTTGGTTATGAACTATAAAGCCCTTCATGGCATCGGGCCAGAATATCTCCGGGACCGCCTTCTGCCTCACAAATCCCAGCGACCGATTAGGTCCCACAGAGTTGGCCTTCTCTGGGTCCCGTCAACTAAACAATGCCGTTTGACGCGACCCAGGGGAAGAGCCTTCTCTGTGGTGGCCCCGACCCTCTGGAACCAGCTCCCCCCAGAGATTAGAACTGCCCCCACCCTCCTCGCTTTTCGTAATCTCCTTAAAACCCACCTCTGCCGTCAGGCGTGGGAGAATTGAAACATCTCCCCCGGGCCTATACAGTTTATGTATGGTATGTTTGTGTGTATGTTTGCTTTTAATAATGGGTTTTTTAGCTTCTCTCTTAAATTATTAGATTTGTTATATATTGTTTATTATTGCTGTGAACCGCCCCGAGTCTATGGAGAGGGGCGGCATACAAATCTAATGAATGAATGAATGAATGAATGAATGAATGAATGAATGAATGAATGAATGAGGCAGGTTGTTGTCAAAATGATTTGGTAAAAGTGACATTGAACTGCTATTTCCTGGGAAGGCCTTTATTTCCTGGGTGGTCTGATTTCCTATTGAAGCTGGTACAGTTATTTCGCCACGACCCTCTGGGTTTCAAAAGGTGCCTCCTTAACCAAGATGTCAAGGAGAAGAATTAAGAAAAACGCCTACTTTCCATTCCAGCCAGCGTGAACTGGCCATGCATGCTTTTTTCCGAAGCTTGTGCCCCTGATGTATTACAGTGCGAGCTCTCTAAGTGCCGGCCAACAGATAAAATGTCAAAATGTAACTTGAGGTGAGGGTAATTCATCCTGTTGGATATCACTTTGCACCGACTGATACAACGAAGTATGTGTCATGTGTTTTTAAGTTCTTCTTATCTTCTTTGGGGCTCTTGCTTCAGGCCTCAGCACGTAGTAGTTCCCGTTAATCTGGTCTGTACTTGGGAAGTCCAGTTATTATTTGGGAAATATCAGGGCTGCAGGTTAGTTTGGGAAGCTGAGCAACGTTGGCACATCATTTCCATATTGTTTCCAAGACAATTTTATGGATGAATATTACTGAAAGATTTTTATCTTTTTCCAGAGTAAAAATGTCCTAGAAAATATATTCAGTGAAATACACGAGGAAGCCTTTCTGATAGTGGCATCTAGATTCCAAAATCCCTTTCTAAAAGCCTTTTGAAAGTTGGTGAAACAGATCTTTATCTTTGCTGGGAATACATTTGATCTGGATTCAAAATTGTTGCACCGTTTCATTTAATGTTTAACTTTTAAGTGGCATTTTCTTTTGGCTGTGTTCTGTAATTTTCTGCCGCTCTACTGAATCGTTTATTATCAAAGTAAACTTAATTCACTGGTTTGGTGTTTTGTTCGTTAGCTACCTACTGGTTTACAAGCTTTAAATGCAATGTTATGTGATGAAACTAAATAAACACAGAGTTAAAGTACTAGGATTTTAATTCTTAAGTGACTAAAACAACTATTTGTAACTCAAGCAAGCCTGGGCTAGAAGAAAATGAAATAATAGGATCGTTTTCATGAACATTATTGTGGGGATGGGATTCTTTGTAGGATCTGTATTTTAAATTTTCTGGATCAGATGTATGCAAAACAAAATGTAAAGATCCATGGCCCATTTTATTAACTGCATCCTGTCAAGCTTTCTTTATTATCTCTCTTTTCATGTAATTCAGTATGGATATTGTTTTGATTAACGCCTCGGAGGCCTTGGCACATAAATCTCAGACAATCACTATGCTAGTGGAATTCTTTAACATCATTTTAGTTCAAAAGTAAGGCTGCAATTTTCACAATATTGATGTGCTTATCAATGTAGAGATTATTTTCTATATTCTAAGGAAGTGATTGAATTACAGTGGTACCCTTACTTAAGAACGCCTCTACTTAAGAACTTTTCTAGATAAGAACCGGGTATTCAAGATTTTTTTTGCCTCTACTTAAGAACCATTTTCTAGTTAAGAACCCGAGCCCAGAAAAATTTCCCAGGAAATTAGAGAGCAGCACAATGGCCCGCCCAGTTTCCTGCCATTCCCCCTTTAATCCCAGCCATCTCAGGCTTTTATGGGCTGCCAGAGGAGACTTTCGGTGGCGCTTAAGAAGGCTTAGGCAGTCCAGAGCGAATGGAGCATTTTCCTTTCTCTGGGAACTTGGAGAGGGAATAAACCTCTGCCAGTGCCCAGAGAAAAGAAATGCTCCCTTCGCTCTGGGCAGCTCATTTTCCTTTCTATGGACGCTGCCTCTTTTTTTTTTTAAGCCTTAAAATTTTGGATTTTTTTGATTCCCCTCACCTCATCTTCTTCTTTCAGCAGCGACTGTCCTCCTTCTCTTCTTCCTCCTCCTCCCACCCAAATTCTGAGCTTTTATTTCTTTCCGAATGGGTTTGCATGCATTATTTGCTTTTACATTGATTCCTATGGGAAAAATTGCTTCTACTTAAGAACGATTCTACTTAAGAACCTGGTCATGGAACGAATTAAGTTCTTAAGTAGAGGTACCACTGTATAATGAAAACAGTTGAGAGTCTAATCAGGAAGGTCCTGAGGGATTTTAAAAGTATCATGTAATACAGTACACTGTCTCTATAGCAGCAATATTAGCTCCAAAATAAAATGAAAATGTTAGACCGGTATTTCTCAATCTCAGCAAATTAAGGTACATGGAATTCTGGGGTTTGAAGTCCATCCATCTTAAAGTTGTTGAAGTTGAGAAACAATGTATTAAATCAGCGATTCTCAACCTGTGGATCATGACCCCTTTGGGGGTTGAACGAGCCTTTCACAGGGGCGCCTAAGATCATTAGAAAAAACGCATTTTCAATTATCTTAAGAACTGAGACACTGCTCCTCTAGCCATCTCCAGATGGGTCCACCCACATTATTATTATTATTATTATTATTATTATTATTATTATTATTATTATTATCATCATCATTATTATTAATAGTAATAATAATAATTAGACTTGTATGCCATCCCTCTCCGGGGACCATGCAAATAGACTACTGCAAAAAATAAAATAAAAATTCTGTACCATGAGAACTTCTGAGCATGAGCAGAAGCCAAATTTCTAGCTCTGCGCATGCATTGCCATCTTGTTTTCAGCTTTTTTTTTTTTGCATTTTTTTTTAAAAAATGGCACTGCGCATGCATGCTTGGACAAAGCACACGTGTGCCTATGAGGCACTGCCACACAACGCAGTAGGAAGGGAACTAGCAGCTGTTAAGTTAGAACCCATCCCTGAGTTTCCTAATAATTTTATTATTTTATGGTTGGGGGTCACCATCACCATTCCCCGTAAGCTGCGCCCATGACTAGGGGCGCACCCACAAATACCCCCCTGCGCGCCCTTTTCCACGGACGCGTGCTCCCCATCCCCCTGCCAGCCCGCGGGGGGGGGGCAGGGCCGGGGAGGTGCGGCAGTAGGAGTAAAGGGAGCCGCGGCCGCCCCTGCCTCCCCACGGTGCCTCCGGCCAAACGCGCCCCTGGCTTCTCCGCCCTGCCCCATTGCCCGCCCGATCCGCCCCCTCTCCTCCGCCGCCGCCTCCTGCCTTGGGGCGCGATCCGCCCCCTCTCCTCCTCCGCCGCCTCCTGCCTTGGGGCGAGCAATCCGGAAGTCCGGGACTGTGTGGCTTTGCGCCATGAAGAGAAAATGGCCGACTTTTCCCTGCTGCCGGAGCCATTTTCTTTTCATGGCGCAAAGCCACACAGTCCCGGACTCCCGGATCGCTCGCTTCTCCGGTCAGCAAAGCCATCTGCCCAGGAAAGCGCCGCGCATTGAAAAAGCGCAATGCTTTTCCGGGCAGCCGGCTTGCTGGCCGGAGAAGCGAGTGATCCTGGAGTCCGGGACTGTGTGGTTTTGCGCCATGAAGAGAAAACAGCAGCAGGGAAAAGTCGGCTGGGCTAACGGGAGGCGGCGCGTGGCCAGGCGCTGGGGACGTCTGGGAGGGCGAGGGTGCTGCTGCTGCCTCTTAGCTGCAGAGCCGGCGGGTGGAGGCGAAGACAACGGCGCCCTCCACTCTCTCTCCGGCTCTCTCTCTCTTTCTTTTTCTCTCTGTTGTTGGTGTGGTGAACGAGAGAGAAAGAGAGAGAGAGAAAAAGGAGGGGAGCGAGAATGAGAGAGAAAGAAAGCAAGAGAGAAAGAGAGGGAAAGAAAGCAAGAGAGAGAGAAAGAGAAGGTGGAAGGAGGGAGAGGGAAAGACATAGAGGGAGGGAAGGAGGGAGAGAGAAAGAACAAAAAAGAGAGGAAGGAAGGAAGAGAGAAAGGAAGAGGGATGGAGAGAGAGAGGGAAAGAAAGATGAAGGAAGGGAGAGAGAGAAAGGGGGAGGGAGAGATAGAAAGGTGGGAGAGGGGGGTAGTTAGATAGGGAGAGGGAAAAGGAAGGGCTTGGAGAAAGGCAGGGGGAGAGAAAGATAGAAAGGAAAGAGGGAGGGAGAGACACAAAGGAAAGAGGCAGGGAGAGATAGAAAGGAAAGAGGGAGGGAGAGATAGAAAGGAGGGAGAGAGGGGTGGTAGGATAGGGAGAGGGAAAAGGGAGGGCTTGGAGAAAGGCAGGGGGAGAGAAAGATAGAAAGGAAAGAGGGAGGGAGAGATTAAAAAAAGAGGGAGGAAGGAAAGGGAGGGAGAGATAGAAAGGAAAGAGGGAGGGAGAGATAGAAAGGAAAGAGGGAGGGAGAGATAGAAAGGAAAGAGGGAGGGAGGAAAGGGAGGGAGAGATAGAAAGGAAAGAGGGAGGGAGGAAAGGGGGAGGGAGACATAGAAAGGATAGAATTATGGATGCAAGAACTCGCTCATGTGTGATAGCGCACGCCCACACTTATTTATTTATTTATTTATTTTTTATTTATACTTATATGCCGCCCCGTCCCAAAGGGACTGCCGCTCAGACACTACTTTTCTGCTCACCCCGAAAAAAAATTAGAGGGAACACTGGTCACCACACATGAGGAATTGTATTAAAGCATTAAGAAGGTTGAGATAAAGATCAGAGATTTGGGCTAATTTTTACGGCTCCCCCCCCCCTATTTTTCCTCCTGTTTTGGAGAAAATGGGTGGAGAAAATGTTATAATTGTGAACGCCAAGTCCTGAATTTTAAAATTTATATGCCATCTTTTACAGTACAATCAAGTTTTTCCAGATGGGTTGTGATACATAATAACCACAAGATTAAAAGAAAAACCCTTAGAGTAATAATTCAAATACGCAAAATGTGACACATTAATTAATGTTTAATAAAAGCATCAGTCAGAGGATTTAAAAATGTCTATGCAGTAGATATATTTATAAATTACACAGGCCCAGGGAAATAAAAAATATTTTGCCTGAGACTGAACATATGTGTATAGTATATGTGGTACCTTGCTCAATAGCAGTAACTGTGAGAGGGACCTTGGAGTTCTAGTGGACAACCATTTAAATATGAGCCAGCAGTGTGCAGACACTGCCAAAAAATCCAACACAGTTCTAGGCTGCATTAACAGAGGGATAGAATCAAGATCACACGCAGTCTTAATACCACTTTATAAGACCTTGGTAAGACCACACTTGGAATACTGCATTCAGTTTTGGTCGCCATGATGCAAAAAGGATGTTGAGACTCTAGAAAGAGTACAGAGAAGAGTGAGAAAGATGATTAGGGGACTGGGGGCTTTAATATATGAAGAACGGTTGCAGGAACTGGCTATGTCTAATGAAAAGAAAGGAGACATGATAGCAGTGTTCCAATATCTCAGGGGTTGCCACAAAGAAGAGGGAGTCAAGCTATTCTCCAAAGCTCCTGAGGATAAAACAAGAAGCAATGGGTGGAAACTAATCAAGGAGAGAAGCAACTTAGAATTAAGGAGAAATTTCCTGACAGAACAATTAATCGATGGAACAACTTGTATCTAGACATTATGAATGCTCCAACACTGGAAGTTTTTCAGAAGATATTGGATAACCATTTGTCTAAAGTGGGGAAAAGGAATCCTCAATCTGAGTATTGTATTGGCAGTTCTGTGTTAGCAAAAACTTCAGAAGAGAAGGATTTAGGGGTAGTGATTTCTGAACAGTGCAGTCAGGCAGTAGGGAAAGCAAGTAGGATGCTTGGCTGCATATCTAGAGGTATAACAAGCAGGAAGAGGGAGAATATGATCCTGCTATATAGAGTGCTGGTGAGACCACATTTGGAATACTGTGTTCAGTTCTGGAGACTTCACCTACAAAAAGATATTGACAAAATTGAACGGGTCCAAAGACAGGCTACAAGAATGGTGGAAGGTCTTAAGCATAAAACGTATCAGGAAAGACTTAATGAACTCAATCTGTATAGTCTGGAGGACAGAAGGAAAAGGGGGGACATGATCGAAACATTTAAATATGTTAAAGGGTTAAATAAGGTCCAGGAGGGAAGTGTTTTTAATAGGAAAGTGAACATAAGAACAAGGAGACACAATCTGAAGTTAATTGGGGGGAAGATCAAAAGCAACATGAGAAAATATTATTTTACTGAAAGAGTAGTAGATCATTGGAACAAACTTCCAGCAGACGTGGTAGATAAATCCACAGTAACTGAATTTAAACATGCCTGGGATAAACATATATCCATCCTAAGATAAAATACAGAAAATAGTATAAGAGCAGACTAGATGGATCACGAGGTCTTTTTCTGCCATCAGTCTTCTGTGTTTCTATGTTTCTATGATGTATAGTTTCTTGCCTAAGCAGGGGGTTGGACTAGAAGACCTCTAAGTTCTTCTATCCTATTCCTATTTCTATTCTAAAAGTTCTCTGGTCCCATTAATTCTTGATTTTTAAGGGTGAAATAATACATATTTTAAAATAAAGCCTTTTTGTTTTGTAAACAAATTTAACCCTATCAAAAAGGAACCTTTGAAAAAAGTCAGCAGCTGCCCAGGGAAATGAATCCGTGATTCATTCTTAGAGCATTCTATAGAGTTAATCTCATTTCCAAAGTGGGAGTATTTTCCGAGGAATTTGCATTCCTCATTAACCTAAGGTGGATTTATGAGCATGGTTAATCAACCACACCTCCCTCTTAATGAGTCATCTTCCTACTGGGCCTTTCCAGATGTTTTGCACTATAATTCACAGGAACCCTAGGTAATCTGACCTACAGTTGGATATATTAGATGTGTTTTTGACATATATTGTTGGGTTTATAAGGTTTAGATAGGCATATTGACATTACCAACAAATATAGGCACTGTATTTTCTTGATTTTTTTTAACAATAAAGAGCTTGTTTTGAAAGCTACAAATAACAATTAAGATGGAATTCAGAGCCTTTCCTTTTCCCTTCAAGTTACCCATTCAGTTTCAGGTAAAACAATTCATTCCACTCTTTGGGAATTGCTGCAACATGTTAGTCACAGCTCTTGAACAAACACCAGGTGTTTGCTTTTGTTCAAAAATAGGACTATAGCCTTGTGCAACTGGATGCATGTCCTATTTGTTCTCAAGTCTTTTCCTGATGTTTTGAAAGGGTTTCTGGACAAATATTTCCGTAGATACAATTCCTCCTTTTGTTCATTCACATTTCTACTTTCTAAGGTCAAATAGCACAGTTAAAATGTAGAGATTATTAATTATGAATGCTAATCTCCTACTTTGAAATATTCAATTCAAAGACAACTATGGAGAATTATCGAAGGAAAATAAGTGTAATTTTCTTCAGTTCCTTTAAAAACACACCTAAGTACAGTGTTCCCTCGATTTTTGCGGGGGATGCGTTCCGAGACTGCCCGCGAAAGTCGAATTTCCGTGAAGTAGAGATGCGGAAGTAAATACACTATTTTTGGCTATGAACAGTATCACAAGCCTTCCCCTAACACTTTAAACCCCTAAATTGCAATTTCCCATTCCCTTAGCAACCATTTAGATTATTACTCACCATGTTTATTTATTAAAGTTTATTAAAAAAATATTTATTAAAGGCGGACAAAAGTTTGGCGATGACATATGACGTCATCAGGTGGAAAAAACCGTGGTATAGGGGGGGGGAAACATGAAGTATTTTTTAATTAATATTTTTGAAAAACCGTGGTATAGACTTTTCGCGAAGTTTGAACCCGCGAAAATCGAGGGAACACTGTAATCAGGACCATTCCAAAACCAGGTCAAGATCCTAATAGAATCTGATTCTTCCCATCCCTTCCTTTATATTAACAAATGGTGCTGAATTAGTTGCTTTGGTTTCAAGATAAAGAAGTGGTGAATGTGGAATATATAAGGCTGAAATTATTTTCACATTGTAGTCACTATCCCAAAGGTGGTTTTTCAAGAGGCAACTGAACGTTTTGTTTTTCTCTTCACTTCTCATCCAAGAAGTTTCTTCAGTTCTTGAAATGAGAGGTCTTCAAAGAAAAACAAGAAAGTCCAATTGCTTTTGAAAAAGCACCTTTGGGACAACCATGACCTGGTTAACTGAGAATCTCCATAGACCAGGGATAGGCAAAGTTGTCTTCTATGACGTGGACTTCAACTCCCAGAATTCCTAAGCTAGCATGATTGTCTCAGGAATTCTGGGAGTTGAAGTCCACAAGTCATAGAAGAGCCAACTTTGCCTACCCTTGCCATAGACAATTACAATCATTATTGGAAATATTAATGTGAGGGGATTGTAAGCCATCATATTTTGCATGCGATAAATTGTCATTTAGGTCAAGAATTTATAAGCAGATGTTTATAGGTGAACATTCCTTTATATCAGGCTTTGCTGGAATAATCTGTGAAGCCCCCCTCCATGGGTTGTTCTTCTCAAAATTAACCTTTTGGTTAATTTTTAAGCATGTATTTTTGGAACTGTTCCCCTCTGTCCATGGTACTCACATCTGTCATCTGCTAGTTCAGCATTATCTAGTCCAGCTGGAATCATTTACCAATGCTGTTTTCTTTGACTCACGGCTAATAAATCAAGCTTCTCTAAATACGTTTTGTGCTAGCTTTTCAAGAAATTTGCCTCTCTTCTGCCCTTTGTGACTGCATCTCCTATTCTTGCAGGGCAACATTCAAGAGTAAACAGACCGAACACTTTGGCAGCTCCAGTTTGCTCAAAGTTGATTCATAGAGCCAAGCAGCTGTTTCACAATCAAATAATGTTGGATTATTCTCTTTGTTAAGAGCTGTTTGCTACCGCTACTCGGTACATAAAAACTTTAAATCTTTACCATGTCACTGCTCAGCACAAAAGCTCGTAGTAATTGGGGAAAATGCCAGATTTTGAAAAATAAACAGGTAGAGACAGATGGTGTCTTTCATATGTTTTCATATCCTAGAGCCTTATATGGCTAGTTGTATTAATGAATTTGCCTACGGAGGTAAAATTGCAAGAAGACTTAACATTTTTAATTATTGGAAATACCTTCTCTTTGTTGATTCATTGTCAGCCTTTCCCAGCTTGGTGCCTCTACAAGTATTGTTGCTAAAGCTTCCAAAATTTGTCCTTAGTTTACATTTTTTTTACTGTACTAGAGTGGCTAGAAGGCTAGAATTCTTTCTATTTTGCCACATGCAGTAAATATTTCCAAACGTGTTGGATTTTAACTGGGCATCAATTAAAATACAGGATATCTGGTAGCATCTGATGGGAAAATTGCCGTTTTCATCCTAAATTTCCCAGAAGATTACAACACCCAAGTGCAATGGTCCAAACATATTACATTATAAATCATATAAGAGTATTTATATTAGAATAGGATGTACATTATTCCAGTGACAATTACTAGGCGTAGTAGAAAACAGCAGTCATGTCCCTACTGGATAATTTATCATGGGGATGGAGGTTTCCATATGATCAGTGAGTATACTTTTGATTTTGAAGATAATGTATTTTCATGGCTCATGGCTTCACCACACATAGTGTAGTTTTTAAATATTTCAAAGTTCAAAATATTTATGCATAATTTAGTAGTTATGCAATTCCATAATGGTAAATGTTTAGGACTTTTATTTCAGAGATAAGGAAATAAATTTTAGGCTTTGCTCAGGAGAAGACCGATGACTAACTATTTGGAAATAAAGGTAGATGGGACTTACATTCATAATTGAGTCCAAAGTTTATGTTGCTAAATGAGAAATTTGTTAAGTGAATTTTGCCCCATTTTACAACTTCTCTTGCCACAGTTGTTTAAGTGAATTCCTGCAGTTGTTAAGTTAGGAACATGGTTGTTAAATGAATCTGGTTTCCCCATTGACTTTGCTTGTCAGAAGGTCACAAAAGAGGACCACATGATCACAAGCGTCATGACTATGAACCACTTGTCAAGCATCTGTATGTAAATCACATGACCATGGGAATGCTGTAATATGTCATACGTGTGAAAAATGGTCATAAGTCACTTTTTTCATTGTTATTGTAGTTTTGAACTGTCACTAAAGGAACTATTGTAAGTCGAGGACTACCTGTATTAAGCAGTATATCTCAGCAATGGCCAAGACTGCCAACAAATTAGAAACATAGAAACATAGAAGATTGACGGCAGAAAAAGACCTCATTCTTCCTTTTTCTCTCCTTGACAAGCAATACTTTCCTTTCCATTTCAGTAACCCAGTGGGAGTATTCATGTGTATTGAAGTAGGATCATTCATATGTTTTGTTAGTATTCCACACTGGGCTTATAATCAATGCTAGAATACTAAACTTAGAAACAGAGTATATGTGGCAGTGGTGGTCGTTCAGCCAATAACACAGACTAAAAGTAGAATATAAATGTTATTTACAATGTATGCAAAAGATTAATCAGTAAACAGTCAACTACATATATATCTAAGTCAAGCAATCATATACAAACCAGATATTAGAATATACAGTTCTATACATACAGCAGCCAACCAATAATAATACATTGACCAGTTTTTAGCACACAGAAAGTAGATAGACTAATATTTAGCACACAATATTTAGTACACAGCATACATAGTCACACAGACAAAACTAGCAGAGAGTGATATCAGAGAATGTGCAGTAGCAAGAACAATAGAGCAGTAGCAAGCATCAGCAAGACTAACTGCAATAACCAACAAACAACAGAGAGCAACATATCTGACTCCCTTTTATGGCTAATTGCACCCCTAGCTCTTAAAGTAACAGTATACTAATTCCTCCAAACATACATTGCTGGTTAGTTCCTATATTGACAAACCTAAACTGGTGAAGTCTTCGGAGAGGGGCGGCATACAAATCTAATAAATTATTATTATTATTATTATTATTATTATTATTATTATTATTATTATTTTGCCTTAGAATGAGTGTCGTATTGCTTGGCATATGAAAACATCCTGAGCCCACTTAGATGTGAAAAAATGTCCCTTAGATACATTGCTGTTGTTGTTGGGGTTTGTGTTGAGAAATATTGGGCCTTTAACTATTATAACAGTCTACAGCACGGGTGTCAAAATTGCAATCACGTGACATTTTGCAATGTTTTTCCCCATTTGTGGAGCTGGGGTGGGTGTGACCTGTGCGTGATGCATCCAGCACACAGTTTGACACCCTTAGTCTACAGTAATTCCAATTTACCTTGAAGATGTTCCATCTATCCCATCCAATCTGATTATATCTTCTTCTTTCATCCGCAGGCCTACCTGAGAGCCATAGATATCAAGATCCTCCATCAATTGGTGGCTGTGAATGATGGGATAGAAGCTGTCAAGTGGTTTCTTGAGGAAAAGGGGATGCTGACCAGCCGCTGTAGCAGCCTTACCAGCAGTCAGTACAGCTTGGTAGAAAGTCAAGATACATCCCGACGAGGCAGCTGGAATAGTCTTCAGGATCCCAATGACAAACTGGATAGTATATCCATTGGTAGCTATTTGGACACACTAGCTGATGATATGGATGAATATGGACAAAGTTCTTCTGTGGAACCCATAATGTCACCTACCTTAGGTAGACCTCTGGGCCGAAATGAATTAGAAAGGTCAAAGGCCGATCTAGAGAGAGTCTTTCTTGCAAAGATGGAGAAAGAGCAAGACAGAAGCAAAACGTATTCTGAATGGGCCTCTGGTTTAGTTAAGAGCCAAAGTTTTAACAAGCCAAGTGCACCTGCCCAGCTGTCACCACCAATGACTAATGGAATCTTGGGTAGACAAGTCCCTAAGCTAATGCAGAGCCTTGAGGAGAAATTTACCCCTGCAGGTGCTGAGCAACCAAGCAAAGAGAGTGTAGGACTAAAGGCCTCCAGGAAGAGCAAAATGGATCCAGAAAATTGCAAGCTCGATAGCAGGAAGCACCTGGAATATGATGGCCAATGGCAGTGGGCTGAGTCTGAAGAAGATGTGACATTTTTGTAGCATCCCTGCCTGGCTGCCTGGATTAACATAAAGAGATTCTAGGCTTTATGCACTAATCCAGGGATGTCAAACTCAAAGCCTGAGGGCCGGATTTGGCCCATAGGGCCACCCTGGAAATAGCAAAGGACTGACACACAGTGCTTCTGTCATGAAAACAGGCTCCTGAGCTCAATTTTTGGCTCAAACAGCCTCCTGCAACCCTCCACCAGTGAAAACAGAGCTTGGGAGGGGCATACACAGCCCTCCTGAGCCTTGTTATCACCAGCAGAGGGTTAAAGATGGCTGTGGCAGCTGAAAATTGAACTCAGGAGCTCGTTTTTGCTGGCAGAATGCTCAGGCCACCATAGGCACCTCTGGCATAACCATAGGCACCTTCAAGGTGAAACTCAATCCTGATGCGTCCCTCAATGAAATCGAGTTTGACACCCCTTTTTGGCACCTTGAACTGCAATCTGTTCTCTTTGTCTGAACGTCTTTTGGTTTGACCAGAACTGTTGAGACATATTTGCTGATGGACAGAACATAAGTATATTAGCCAGATGGCATTTGTCTTGTAAGATCTTAAGCCTTTTCCTAGAATGAGGGCATACAAAAATACTGTAGACCTTTATTGGAAAGACTTTGGCCTACCAATGCTGCACTTTTCTGCCACGGTTCCAGTTTCTATGTGAGTGGAGGTGGGCGTAGGCTCATAAGCTGGACTTTCAGGTTCTGGCAAAGCTGTTCACTTGAGTAGCACTCAATCTTACTGCATGTAAACAATACTCCCCTGGGAATAACAGATTTTTTAAAATAAAAGAAGCCAGAGACAAATCTTTGATACTACAATCCTTTTAATCAATGTTCTTGCTGTGTTGTTGTTGTTGTTATTGTTATTATTGTTGTTATTATTGTTATTATTATTGTTATTGTCATAGGAAATACTGCTCCTTCATTTGCTTGATATTTGAGTTACCTCTTAGATTTAAGGAAGGAATGTAGAATTCTGAAGAGAAGCTCACACATTCGTTTACTACACTCAACAGACTGAATATGTTCTTCACTCTGGTAACCATGAGAACCAGCCTTACACCTGAAGCTGAAGCTGAGCAAAATAGCAGGAGAGTCTGTTGGTTTAATGAGTCTTGAAAATCCCTGGAAGGGCCCAGGCTTAAGCATTGTGCTGCACTTTTTAAATGACTGCAAGTAACACAAAAGTGCAGCAAGTATAAGGGATAACATCTCACACGCTTTTACGTTAGGGCTTGGGAAATAACTGAGATTTTTGTAGTATACTTTGGAGGCAAATTAGGGGCTTTGGGTATGCCTTTGCCTCTTGAGTTGGAAGCAGGGATGGGAAAAGAAATCATTGGTGACCTTGCATTGTATCTTAACTGGCTATTTCAGGGGTGAAATTCAGCAGGTTTCTGAAAGGTTCTGCAGAACTGGTAGCGGAAATTTTGAGTAGTTCGGAGAACCGCCAAATGCCACCTCTGGCTGGAATGAGGATTTTGCAATAACCTTCTTCTGCCACACCCACTAAGCCACACCCATGGAACAGGTAGGGGAAAATGTTGAATTTAAGCCCTGGACTGTTTCCTATAATCATAATATTGGCCAAGCCAAAATGTGCATTCAAAATTTGAGTTTCAATCTCACAGTTTTACACTGGCTATAATATATATATCATACCTCAGTTTATTACAAATTTATATATAGTATATATAATATTTGTTTTCGTAGATTTTCACAGGTACAGGTATGCTGGTCTTGGTATATTTGGGTTTCTTCCCGTGTAGGATTTGGAAATTTCTGGCGACGTTTTGACGAGGTCCCACTCGTCATCTTCAGGCTGGTGTTTCTGTCCTTGTTCTAGGGCGAACACAGCGAGACCTGAGCTGCCTTCCTTCTATAAATACTGGTGGCTGGGTGTGGTTTGATGGCTCAGCAATTGCCTGCTGTGTAGAAACTTCCTGGTGAGTCAGTAGGGTAACACCTGGGGTTGTTGATGTATATAATATATATATACACTGTATATAGTATATATATATTATATATACACTGTATATATATAATATAATAAACTGAGGTATGATCATCTTATTTTGTCCAATGTATCTCTCCCCAGGTAAAAGTCATACCTCCTGAAAAAAAGTAATAGAATTGCTGGGTGAATTTTCCTCATTGGAAGCTCATATTATTTTGTTGTGTTTCTCAAAAAAGTCAGACTTTCTGCCCCATGGAAAAAGATGGGGCTTTCTTAATATATTCCAATGAATTTGCTGTGATTTTGCAATAAAATACCCATCTGGAAGCAATCTTTGTTAGGATTACAAGGTAATTTTAATTTTGATGGAGCTAATATTGCTTGTGTGAGATGGCTTAACAAGATTATACAGACTATGTTTCATTTCTTTTCTTATGTGTCCATGTGAATATATTGGGGAGGGGAAATCAAGTTTTTTTTTAAAAAAATACTTAGAATTAAGACCCGATCCAGGAAAATACTGAAAAAGTCTTAAAATGTGCACCTTTCGTGTCTGTTTATCTCAGATCAGAAAAAAGGAAACTGAGGAAAATACAGACACAACCCCTAAATTTAACAATACAAAGAATATTGTTGCTCAAGAAACAGTTGCTCAGCTTTCTTTTTAATTGGTCCATAATAATGCAATGAATTTATCTCACACTAAGTGACTAAGGGCCATGCTATAAACTACGTTTACAATTAAAGTTGCAATTAAAGTGCTTAGCGAAGGGAGGATCAGGAAAGAAAGCAATACTCCCTAGAACTGTAACAAGGAGTCACATGCTGCAGTTTTTAATACTTCCAATTCCACCCAAAGGTGATTTTTCAGGAGGCAACTGGATTTTCTTGTTTTTCTTTTTCTTTTGAAGACATTTCAATTCTCACCCAAGAAGTTTCTTCAGCTTTCACTGGATGGAAGGTTTTATATTCCTGGCAGACAGCTGTTCATTTGCATTCTCTTAGAGAGTCCTTGAGGCCACTTGGAGGTTTAATTTACCGTAATTTATTGAACTTTTAAACCGCCCAACTCCTTGCGGACTCTGGGCAGCATACGATCATAATAAAATAGTAAGTACAGAATAAAAGACAATAGCAATATAACAACAATAATAAAATAACCCATTAAAAAAAACCCCAAATATCATATTCATTCAACAGACATTCATATCTCTAGGGACAGCTAGTTGTTAATGGCCCATGTTTTCTCATCCTTTCGGAAGGCTACGAGGGTGGGGTCAGTACAAGTCTCTGTGGGCGGTTGGTTCCATTGAGCCGGAGCCGCCACAGAGAAAGCTCTTCCCCGTGGTCCCGCCAAGCGGCATTGTTTTGCCGACAGGACATGGAGAAGGCCAACCCTGTGGGCTCTAGTTGGTCACTGGGAGGACACATTATCACCTGATCAGTGCAAATTGGTGTAGAGCCTTCTTGGCTTCAGGATGTTTTTCCGCCCTGTGTTCCTTCTCTTGGGGATGAGTCTGTGTTTTCTGCATGTCCAACTGAGATTCCATCTCACTACTGCCCGGACGGGGAGAACGCAATGGAGTAGCAAAAATGGAGCTCCACCACAGAGCACCCAATTTGCACCGAAAGATGTTGAAAGAAAATGCAGGGAATCCTGCATAAACCACGCCCATATTGTGGTAGTAAAAATTTTGGTAGCCCTTCACTGATGTCACCCAAAGCTAGTATAGGATTTAGGTTGTTTATTATTCAACCCTTTTTTCAAGCTAGAAACATCCTTTGTGAATGTGTAGTTTACATCTAATCTGATCCTGTTCTCCGCCTTTTCTATACATTCCTTTTCTGAGTTGTTCTACACGGCAATGGCTTGATGTCAGCAAAGTAACCTTGTTGGAAATTTGTGTCATGAGCAGTGCAAAAATGCCTGCCCTAGGATGCCATACCACAGAATAGAAACATAGAAGACTGACGGCAGAAAAAGACCTCATGGTCCATCTAGTCTGCCCTTATATTATTTCCTGTATTTTATCTTACAATGGATATATGTTTATCCCAGGCATGTTTAAATTCAGTTACTGTGGATTTACCAACCACGTCTGCTGGAAGTTTGTTCCAAGGATCTATTACTCTTTCATTAAATTAATATTTTCTCATGTTGCTTTTGATCTTTCCCCCAACTAACTTCAGATTGTGTCCCCTTGTTCTTGTGTTCACTTTCCTATTAAAAACACTTCCCTCCTGGACCTTATTTAACCCTTTAATATATTTAAATGTTTCGATCATGTCCCCCTTTCCCTTCTGTCCTCCAGACTATACAGATTGAGTTCATTAAGTCTTTCCTGATACGTTTTATGCTTAAGACCTTCCACCATTCTTGTAGCCTGTCTTTGGACCCGTTCAAAATGGAACACAAATGTCTCTAGAACAGAAGAAAATAAAAACCTCAATGATTTAAGCAAGATATCACGAACATGATGCCGGGAAAGACAAAATAATTTACATTTCCATCCTTCCGAGGTGGGTAAAATGAAGACCCGGATTGTGGGGGCAATATGCTGGCTCTGTTAAAAAGTGCTATTGCTAACATGTTGTAAGCCGCCCTGAGTCTAAGGAGAAGGACGGCATAAAAATTGAATAAATAAATAAATAAATAAATTTTCAAGGTAATATATTAAGAAGAAAGAACTGAAGGAAAAGAATATAGCCATGTCATGCATCACTTGTGTTGAACTGTTTCACGCCATAGCATGCAGCTTTCTGTGAACAGTATATGTATTTTGTGTTTTGGAAGCATAACAATGCTGATCTTTTTTCCCTTTTTAAAAAAAAATGTTGTCCACATGATAGCATTAAATGAAGAATATTTCACTATTTTAGTCCAAGGAAAATTCTCCACTTGCATCAAATAGGGAACAATAAAGTTTGTAATTGGTGTAGCTCTTTATTAAGTATGTAAAAAAACTACTTTCCTTTTGTTGCTGCAGAAATAATATTTATTGAGAATTATCCTTTAAAAATCAGAGAGAGAGAGACAGACAGACAGACAGACAGAAAGACAGTGATAGACAGATAGGCAGACTGTGTTTGGACATAATGAAAATAATATCGGACAAAACCTTCCAATCTTCCTGTCTGCTGTTTCATACATAGATGATCAGTGGTAGCCTGAAAACACTTTAGCCTGAAAATACTAATGGAATTATATATCATTTATTTTTTTCCTTTTGGCAAAAAATGTTATAAAAGGTAAATGATGATGTGTTGAATTTTCATGAGCTTCCATTTTCATTGCAAACGTCCTTGTCATGTGGGATACAAAATATTTATTATTAAAGGATGGTCTTTAAATCTTGTGCATTTTGGAATCTTGGCTTACAATGATCATTTCTCAATCTGCTTTCGTGTCTGCAAAAAGGAGTTGTCTGAGCAATTAGTTACTTCCCTTCATTGGTTACTTGATGTAGGTATGTATTTGCCTGCTAGCTCTATGACCCTTCCGTCCCAATCTAGTTGTAGTCTGTTATCTTTGTAAAAGACCAGATTTAGTAGATAGGATTGAAATGCTCAAATATAGACCTTGCCCTCTGCATTGCATAGTTTTCAGTGTGATACTTATTCAGATTTGCATCAGGGGTGGGTTCTACATTTTTTTTGCTACCGGCTCTGTGGGTGTGGTTTATTTTGTGGGTGTGGCTTGGTCATGTGACTGGGTGGGTGTGGCTTCATGGCCCTGTGACTGGGAGGGCATGGCCAACTCAATGTCACTCACATCAAGGGGTGCCCCACCTGGCTCCTTTCCTTCCAGTCATTCCTTGACACACCCAGCCTCAAAGTATGTAAAAATGTTCATCTTTTTCCAACTTTATTATCTAGATGTACTTTCATGGCTCACTGAAAGAAGGAAGTGCCTTATATACTTTGCTCAAGAGTGTGATAGGCAATAGGAACTGCCAGAAAGAAGGGGGGGAGCAATGTATTTTCCAAAGCACCAGAAGGCAAAGCAAGAAGCAATAGATGGAAACTGAAGAAAGAGAGAAGCTTCCTAAAGCTAAGGAGAAATTTCCTGACAGGGAGAACCAATAGAGGTGCAGAAATATTTCAGTCATAATTTCACATATAAAATAGTCATTTGTGCAATGCAACCTGCATATTATTCAAAACAGCAATCAACATCATGGCTGATGTTTGACAGCAAGCCTAAAAGTCAAAGATAACAAGAGTGCTTCTTTCTCTGTATGCATACAAAACATCACATACCAGGAATACAGCTGCTTTGCTGGGGCTGAGAGTAGTGGTGGCGGCGGAAAGAAGAGGGCGGTGGCGGTGTGAACAGGGCAAGGTTGCTTGGCAAGCTTTGTAGCCACATGGCTCCAAATCTTGCTGAGCTCACCCCTGCCCCCATGGTTGCCACACTGGCAGCTTTGGGAAGTGCTGGCTAGTGGAGAGGGGTGTTAGGCTAGCTCAAATGCTTACCTGTGTGTTGGATATGCATGGCAAAAGCGAGGCAGGGCAGCTGTTTGAGCAGGGACTGGTTCAGGGGTGTTGCCAGCCAAAGGTCGCTATCTGTTCTGTGACCCTGGCCAAATTTCCACTACCTATTCACACGAACTGGTGAGAGCCAGTAGCAATCCTACACAGATTTGCATCTATTACAAATTTTCAGTTGCATATTATTGTATGCTCTACAATTTACAATACTATCACTTTTATGGGTTTGTTTGGCCGCTTTTATTATTCTGAGAAGTTTTGACCATTTATGGGACCAATATAGGAATTGCTATTTCTGGAATGGCTGTTACAAGACTTGAAGAACATTTAAGTGATTTCACATGAATAGGGATCAGATACACCCATGTGGTCAGTCTCCACCCATGTGGTTGAGTGCTAAAATATAGCTTCACATCCCAAGGAGTTTATTCATGGCTAAATAACTACCTTACACCTATATTTAAAGGCTTTCCATGTTAAGACTGTGAATCCTATGGGGAAAGTAAGTGTAAAAATGTTAGGAAAACTAATTGTAAATTCATTCTGGGAATTAACTCTGGTGTTTTTCACTTCTGTTTTCATCAGTACTATGTGCGCATATCTGATTAACTATCTAGCAAGCACAAGGAACAAATTCAATATGTTAATAGTGGTTGAGTTCACACATTGTACTAAATTATAACTAATTTGAACTAACAAAGTCCTGGTTCACAAGAACTTCTAAATCCCAAACTAAATAAACCAATTATGGTTTAACTAGATATAGAAGACTTGGCTATGTGATAGATGAATTGACCCTCACATTTGACCCTCATGAATTGACCCTCACAATTGGGTCAGTGATAGATGAATTGACCCTCACATATTTTGTTACTTGATTACTCAGTTACAAATCCTTTCTCTTAAATTCTGACAAAAAAAAGAAACAAAACAAATATGTTTTCAACCTGCTTCTTAATCAAAGTTATAAGTTAAATTTAACCTTTTATAAGAAATGATCTGGAGTCTTTCAAACTATCTCATTTTCATTTTACAATCATTTACTTCTCCAAGAGAAAATGTAACCTTTTCTCTGTGGTTTCGAAGAATCATGGGAGATGATGGCAATGATTGAAAAATATATTAGAAAAATGATCTGTACCTAACATTAGTGATAGTGCAATTTGGGCTCATCAGCTGGCTATCCAGGGGAAATCATTCTCAAAAATCTAAGGACATAAAGGAATGGAAAAATTCCCATATTGTTGCCAGGACAATGATACGGATGAGTTTATGTATTCAGAATTACAGAATGAAAGAGTTGGAAGGGACTTGTCTCCTAGTGCAACCCCCTGCTTAAGCAGGAGACCTTACATGATTGCAGACAAATGACTGTCCAATCTCTTCTTAAAAACTTCCAGTGAGGAAGCGCCCACAATGTCTGGAGACAAGCTGTTTCACTGATTAATTGTTTTCCCCGAGAGGAATTTTCTCCGTAATTGTAGATTGGATCTCTCTTTGCTAAGCTTCCATCTATTGCTCCTTGTTCTGTCCTTAGATGCTCTGGAGCAGAGATCTTCAAACTTGGCGACTTGAAAACTGGTGGACTTCAACTGCCAGAATTCAACTCCCATAATTCAACTCCAGCCAGAGAATTCTGGGAGTTGAAGTCCACCAGTCTTCAAGTTGCCAAGTTTTGGGACTCCTGCTCTGGAGAATAGGTTGGCTCCTGTCTCTCTGTGACAGCCCTTCAAATACAGTAATACCTCATGATACGAACTTAATTGGTGCAAGGAGGAGGTTCGTAAGACAAAAGGTTCGTAAGACGAAACATTGTTTTCCATAGGAAACAATGTAAAGTCAATTAATCCGTGCAACCAAAAAACCCCCCGCAAAAAAACGGCTTTCGGCGACTGCTGGGAAGCCGTGCGGCTGTTTTAAAAGGTGACAGCCGGCCTGGGGGGCTTCCCAGCACCCCCCCGAACCCGGGTTCGGGGTTTGGGGGGTGCTGGGAAGCCCCCCAGGCCGGCTGCGACCTTTTAAAAGAGCCGCGCCGCTTCCCATCTGTCTCCTGAAGCCGAACGGCAAAGCCAAACTTCTGTGTTCGGCTTCAGGAGACAGCTGGGAAGCGGCGCGGCTCTTTTAAAAGGTCGCAGCCGGCCTGGGGGGCTTCCCAGCACCCCCCCGAACCCGGGTTCGGGGGTTGGGGGGTGCTGGGAAGCCCCCCAGGCCGGCTGCGACCTTTTAAAAGAGCCGCGCCGCTTCCCAGCTGTCTCCTGAAGCCGAACGGCAAAGCCGAACTTCCGCGTTCGACTTCAGGAGACAGCTGGGAAGCGGCGCGGCTCTTTTAAAAGGTCGCAGCCGGCCTGGGGGGCTTCCCAGCACCCCCCGAACCCGGGTTCGGGGTTCGGGGGGGTGCTGGGAAGCCCCCCAGGCCGGCTGCGACCTTTTAAAACAGCCGCGCCGCTTCCCAGCTGTCTCCTGAAGCCGAACGCCAAAGCCGAACTTCCGCGTTCGGCTTCGGAAGACAGCTGGGAAGCGGCACGGCTGTTTTAAAAGGTGACAGCCGGGCTGGGGGGCTTCCCAGCAACCTCCCGAACCGAACCCGGGGTTCAGAAAAATATTGCCTCTTCTTACGAACTTTGTTCGAGTTACGAACCGGCATTCGGGAGGCTTCTGGGAAGCCCCGCCGCCCGGCTGTCACCTTTTAAAACAGCCGCGCGGCTTACCAGCAGTCTCCGAATGCCGGTTCGTAACTCGAAAAAAGTTCGTAAGAAGAGGCAAAATTTTTCTGAACCCCAGGTTCGTATCACGAGTTGTTCGTAAGACGAGGGGTTCGTATCTTGAGGTACCACTGTATTAGAAGACTGCTATCATGTCACACCCTAGGCCTTCTCTTTGCTACATTAGAGAGATACAGTTCTGGCAACCTTTGTACATTTTAGCCTCCAGTACCTTAATCATCTCTGTTTCTCTTCTGTGTACTTTGTCTAGAGAAGGGATCTCCAACCTTGGCAACTTTAAGACTTTAAAGCTGGCTGAGGAATTCCGGGAGTTGAAGTACACAAGTCTTAAAGTTGCCAAGATTGGTGGTCTAGAGCACAGGTGTCAAAGTTGTGGCATCATGTGACGTTTCACAATGTCTTCCCTTTCACAAGTCAGAGTGGGCATGGCCTGCGCATGACGCATCTGCCCTATAGGCCGCCAGTTTGATACAGCTGGTCTAGAATCTCAACATCATTTTTGTATCCTGGTGACCAGTGATGGGCTCCTACAGGAACAGTTATTTGCGCCCAGCTCCATGACTCTGGCACGTGAGTGCAGGATCGAGCGCCATTTTGCTTCCCGCAAAATCTCGCACGGGGATGCGCATTTCGGTGAGGTTTTTCCCTCACATGTGGGGAAGCAAAAAACCTTGCTGAAACATGCATGCATGTGCATCCCCATGTGTTCTGTCGGGCTCTCTGGTAGAATCCTCCCAAAAATTCACAGGTACAAATTTCAGACACACACGTTTGAAAATTCAAAACAATGTTCTTTATAATGAAAATTCACTTAAACTAAGCCCTCTTTTGGTATAGCAAAGAGCACTCGTCTCCAAACAAACTGGTAATTTGTACAAGTGCCTTATCAGTTCTGTGATACTTAGCTTGCAGCTGTGAGGCAATTCACAGTCCTTCTTCTTTCACAAAGTGAAACACACTTTGCTCTGGTTTAGTTTCAAAGTGGGGGAAAAATCAGCACACAAAAGGTCAAAGTCAGTAAAGCAGTCACGAAACACAAAGATCAGATAATACTCCACAATGGCCAAACCCACAGGCTGCTATTTATAGCAGCCTCACTAATTACCACAGCCCCACCCAACCACAGGTGGCCTCATTTTCTTTGATAATAATCTCTCAGTTGTTGTTTCCTATGCATCGCTCTCCACATGTGTGGCTGTATCATTAACTCTTGTTCTGAATCCAAGGAGGAGCTAGATAATTGATCTTCTGAGCTGTCTGCCCCACTCTCCTCCTCCCTGTCACTCATGTCTTCTTGGTCAGAGGAGCCTTCATCAGCAGACTCCACCGGGGGCAAAACAGGCCTGCAGCATGTGGCTGTCTCCCCCACATCCACAGTCCTTGGGGCAGGAGCTGGGCCAGAGCTAACCACAACACCCATGTTTGATTTTGCTACCTGCACAGGTGCGGGAAGCAAAATTGCGCTCGATCCCGCACTCATGTGCCAGAGCTACGGAGCTGTGTACAATTAGCCGTTCCAGTAGGAGCCCACCACTGCTGGTGACCAAAATGGAGTATTCCAAGTGTGGTTTTATTAGTGCAGTATAAAGTATGGTAGTACTAATACTTCATGTGATCTTGTTATTATCCCTCTGCTGATGCAACCTAGCTTTTTTGGCTTTTTTGACAGCTGCAGCACACAGCTGGCTCAAACTTAGTGGCTGTCCACTGGGACACCCTCTCACAGTTACTGCTGTTGAGACTTCACTAAACAAGTGAACGGGTCCAAAGACGGGCTACAAGAATGGTGGAAGCTCTTAAGCATAAAATGTATCAGGAAAAACTTAATGAACTCAATCTGTATAGTCTGGAGGACCTGGGTTCGGGGGGGTTCTGGGAAGCCCCCCAGGCCGGCTGCGACCTTTTAAAACAGCCGCGCCGCTTCCCAGCTGAGTCCTGAAGCCAAACGCCAAAGGCGAACTTCCGCGTTTGGCTTCAGGACTCAGCTGGGAAGCGGCGCGGCTGTTTTAAAAGGTCGCAGCCGGCCTGGGGGGCTTCCCAGCACCCCCCCCGAACCCGGGTGGCCGGGCGAGCAGCGAGCGAACGGCGGGTGGCCGGGCGAAGGGCGGGCGAAGGGCGGGCGAGCGGGTGCTGGGGGGGGCAGTCGACATTCAAAGCAATCTGTCGGCTTCCGCACTTTCGTCGCTCCCCACCTCCACCATCTGCGCATGCGCGGCCATGAAAAAAAAAGGGCGCGCATGCGCAGATGGTGTTTTTACTTCCGCAACCCTACATCGCGAAAAATCGATTATCGCGAGGGGTCTTGGAACGGAACCCTCGCGATAATCGAGGGATCACTGTATTCCCAAACCCTAACTTTCAGGAACACAATATGAAAAAACCTGCATTTTTCATCAATTGCCAAAAAACATAAAGACAAAGAACAATGGAAACAACATATGAATTGATCCAGAAGGCCTAATCAAACAAAAGGGACGCAACGACAAATAAACCTCAGTATCTTTCTAACATGGGAAATCTACCTTCCTTTCAATGATCCCTGACACACATGCATGAGTCGAGGTGGCACAGTGGGTAGAGTGCAGCACTGCAGTCCACTAAAGCTGACTACTAGATCTGCAGGTCAGCAGTTCAAATCTCATCACCAGCTCAAGTTGACTCAGCCTTCCATCCTTCCGAGGTGGATAAAATGAGGACCCAGATTGTGGGGGCAATAGGCTGGCTCTGTTAAAAAGTGATGTTGCTAACATGTTGTAAGCCACCCTGAGTCTAAGGAGAAGGGCAGCATTAAAAAAATCAATCAATCAAAGAAAGAAAGAAAGAAAGAAAGAAAGAAAGAAAGAAAGAAAGAAAGAAAGAAAGAAAGAAAGAAAATCTAAGGAGAAGGGTGGCATAAAAAATTGAATGAATGAATGAATGAGTGAGTGAGTGAGTGAGTGAGTGAGTGAGTGAGTAAGTAAGTAAGCTCAACCATCTCCAGCAACCAATTCTTCCAAAGGAAAAGTAAGAACTCTTGTTATTCAGCTCTGAAAAAAAATGGAAGAGTCAAGGTCTAGCCAGATCAGGCAATTCCACAGTGAACAGCCAATCTCTCCCTCTATTCCATGAGACAAGTCCTGTTTGTACGATCGGGCCCAAGGGTGCATTCAAAAAAGAACAAGTGTCTGGGTTACCAGGGGAGGGGGCAAATTTGGAACCCAGATTGAGTGGGCAAAGCATTATTCTAGCTAGCTGCTGTACAGAAGCCCCTTGTCTCTGGCTAATTGGAGGAAAAGGGATTGAAAGAACTTCTTTGAGCAAAAGAAAAGCAGAAGCTGGCATATTAAACACATCCATACTGTCCTCCACCCTCAATATTTGAGGCCTTTCATTCCTCCCCACTCAAACAATTTACATTTCTTGTCCTCTGTGTTTTTGCTTAGGATTTCCACAGTCAGAACATTTGAAAGAAGCTTACCAGGACATAAATGCTTGCTGCATATAGTCCGAATTGGGCCACCCATTCACCTCACTTCTCTCCCCAGTTTTCCACCAGCAATGGAAGTAAGACGCTATGAAGTGTTCCAGTGAGACTGATTTAAGTTTAGATCAATGAGTTATTCACCCGAGCTTTAAAGACCCTTGGAATTAACCTGGGAGCATTCTATAATAGCCCTTCAAATGCTTTTGCTTCATCAAAGTGAGAAATAGGAGTATAAAAATTCTGTGCTTTGAAGATCATCTCCCAAGATGGATTGAAAATGTTCACTTCTAATCACCCCAAATAACATCACTCTGCAATCATCTAATCCAGTGTTTCCCAACCTTGGCAACTTGAAGATATTTGGACTTCAACTCCCAGAATTCTCCAGCCAGCAAACGCTGGCTGGGGAATTCTGGGAGTTGAAGTCCAAATATCTTCAAGTTGCCAAGGTTGGGAAACACTGATCTAATCCATGCTTGTATTGGGAGGCAAGAGCTTGTGTTGCAAATTTCAGATGTTGATATTTTAAATATTGATCTACAAATGGATAGGAATGCCAATGTACTCTTCATTTTTGGCAGAGATCCATTCTTTGCAATTGATTTAGGAAAATAAAATAGATGTATTACACTTAGTAAATGAAGGACTTTCAGTTCTTCCAAGTCTGAAAAATACTGGATCAAAATTCTTCCTGCTGTCATTCTCCCACTTCCCCATCTATTAGAGCCAAAGGGAAAAAAATTGCAGTGCCTAGATACCAAAATGTTACTTGCTCTTCATCTAAAGGCAGAAAGAGAACATACTATTTGACAGCATCTTACTATTATTTTAGGCAAACAGCAGATATTCATCATTTGCAGACTATCTTCAATCGCCTAATTACGCCTGGAGAGAGAAAAAAATTAATTGCCCTCATCACATTTTCCTCCTGTAAAATATTGGGGGCAATTAGGTTATAGTCCAGCAAGTAGCTGTCTTTAGAGATCATTCACAATCATGGAAATGTCCAGAAATAGGATTTAGGAGAATTGCCCAATGCCTGGCCAATATCAAAGGTATTCACACAAGCTTTGTAGGAAAAATCCATGTGGATTTTGCAGATAGATCAGCCATTAAGAAATCAGTGCTCCCATGGTTCCCCTTTTACTGAAGGGAGAATAATTTATGATTGCAAATTCATATGATAGAAACCTCCAAATGCGCTCCAGAATCCATTGAAAGCAGGAGAGGGTGAAGAACATCTATTCGTATCTTTGCTACTTCCAGGGTTTGGCCGTAATAATAAACATGAAGTATCTCAAACTACCATTTCGAGAGGTTGATGTAAGAGCTTAAAAATAAAAGAAGGGGCTTATGCAGCATGCTAGAGACTATATAGCATTTGATGGTTGATAGGATTATTTCCAAAGGCCATTAGTCACAAGTCTGGACGAGACACAATACATTCTTTCTGCTCTCAATTCCCAGCAATCGGTATTTAAGGCATACTGTTCGCGGGATAAAATGTTCCCAGTTCACTCGTGCCTGTCGGTCATCAGAGAGCCTGTCGCGAAGGGAGCATTAGGCTCCACCCACCCGGATGCCGCCATTTGGGTTCTTTTACCCTCTGCACATGCACGGAACGCTGTGCGTATGCGCAGAGGGTAAAAGAACCCAACTGGCGGTGTCTGGGCAGGAGGACGAATCCTCACACTCCCTTCACAACCGATTCTCCAGTGACTGACAGGCACAAGCGAACTGGGGGCTTTTCAGCCCTGATATTGCCTACAATTCAGGAGATAGTAAACTTCATAAATAGCTATTATCATTAGTAGACATTGGGACTGTGATCCTACATGAACTTCAGTAGTTTAATAGATGATATCTGAATTAACTCAGTCTCAGTCTACTGACTTAAAACGAATAATGGGCTCCACACAGTGATGTAATTAAAGTAATTAAGGATCATACTAAGGTATTAGATAAGGAAGGACAAAAAACTATTAAGTATTCAATAAATAGTGCATAAACTTACTAACCCCCCCCCCCACAGTGAGGGTAGTAAGTTTATGCACGATTTATTGAATACTTAATCGTTTTTTATTGTCCTTCCTTCTCTAATACCTTAGTATGATCCTTAATTACTTTTAAAATAGGAAATAATTAAATAATATGTTTTTACCCATAAACGCTTTAATTATTTTAATCATTATCTAGAACTGAATTTTAATAGCAATTAAAGAAAACTGAGCTACTTGCCTAATCTATTATCATACTGAACCTTGTGGGTTCAGTACAAAACCTTAAAATGTTACTGTGCTCCTCAACAAATAATGCTGTCTTATCATTTGTCCTTTTTGTGGCTATTCAAATAATGTGACTTAATCAACTGAAAAAGAGTCCAAGCACCTATCTGAAAACTTATCTTGGTTGGTAAGACATCCCCACCCAGTCACATGACCTTTAAGCCACCCTGGTCACATGATTGTCAAGCCACTCCCATCTGGTCACATGGCCATCAAGCCACTCCTACCCAGTCACATGACCATCAAGCCACACCCACAAAATAAACCATGTCTACAGCGCAGCAGTAAAAATTTTGGCAGCCCATCACTGCTTAAAACCCCATGTTGGCTAGAGAATTCCGGGATTTGAAGTTTACATATCTGGACAATACAGTATCATGGCTGGGAAACAGATTTAAATTT
The DNA here is from genome assembly GCF_031021105.1 of Erythrolamprus reginae. Lineage (NCBI taxonomy): Eukaryota > Metazoa > Chordata > Lepidosauria > Squamata > Dipsadidae > Erythrolamprus > Erythrolamprus reginae. Next base: position 71,848,748 of record NC_091952.1, read on the forward strand.
GGATGAAAGATGTTCAATGATTTTTTTTTAAAGTCTAGTTGCCATTTGGAAAAAAAACCACACCTTTTGGAACAACTATGACCTGGATGACTAAGAACCTCCAAAGATATGGGTTTAAGGTATGAATCAGGATACACCCACACACACATTCCAAACTCATCTCAGCCCCAGGCTTATTGATAAATTACTATCCAGGATCACCACATATACTACTTAGGTTTAGAAGGATTATCTGTGGAAATGCTAAGCATTATCAGGTAGATAATCCCTTTAGCATTTCTAAATAATTAACCAGCCACATCATTTGTTTGCTGTATCATTCACCTCTGCGTCAGCTCAGGAAGCTCAAACTGCCCAAGGAGCTGCTGATTCAGTTCTGCAGAGGAACCATTGAGTCTGTCATCTGCATCTCTATAACTGTCTGGTTTGGTGCTGCAACCCAACAGGACCGACACAGACTTAAGAGGATAATCAGAACTGCAGAAAAAGCAATTGCTGCCAACCTGCCTTCCATTGAGGACCTGTATACTGCACGAGTCAAAAAGAGAGCGGGGAAAATATTTACTGACCCCTCACATCCTGGACACAAACTGTTTCAACTCCTACCCTCAAAATGTCGCTACAGAGCACTGCACACCAAGACAACTAGACGCAAGAACAGTTTTTTTCCGAACGCCATCACTCTACTAAACAAATAATTCCCTCAACACTGTCAGACTTTCTACTAAATCTGTACTTCTATTCTACTAGTTTTTCTCATCATTCCTATCACTCATTTCCTCCCATGTTGACTGTATGACTGTAACTTGTTGCTTGTATCCTAAGATTTTTATTAATATTGCTTCTTCATTGCTTATTTGACCCCTATGACAATCATTAAGTGTTGTACCACATGATTCTTGACAAATGTATATTTTATATTATGTACACTGAGAGCATATGCACCAAGGCAAATTCCTTGTGTGTCCAATCACACTTGGCCAATAAAATTCTATTCTATTCTATTCTCTGCTATGAACCTGCACTTGAATTTTGTCAGCAGAAAGGAAAAGAAATATTTTTAAAACCTAAGCGCTGAGTTTGCTATCAATGGGTTTTACAACTGTCTGCTCCATTTAATCCCTGACCCAGATAGAGAGAATCCCTTCTAGTTTTGTCAGGTTGATATAAGGCTTTGCTACAACGCTGAAGAATGCAGTGAATTCCCAAAATAAACAGACTGGTGGATTTTGACATGGAATGAATCAGACTTCAGATGATAATGAAGGAATTAAAAATCCATAGAAAATTATTCACGCAAAACTAAGAAATATTATATATTTTGGCAATACACATGACTTCTGGAATTCCATTGCCAGAGAATCCATCCTTACATGGATATTTCTCATATCTATATTCTGTTTTATCACTGGGGAAAGTCTGGATTTCTGGATGCTATGGAATTATTATAAAAGTCTCCTTCCTGACTGACAAGGCCAGCTAGACGTGATGGGAGTGAAGGACTCAGCAGTGTTCAAATATGTCCAGCCCCTATTAAACATGGATCAAATGAACATTTCCCACTGACTAGCACTGAAACTGAGTTTTTGTTGAAAGGCAAGAAAAAAATCCTAAACATTACCGTATTCTCAATGCAAGCAATGCAAGCTGTTCTGCTTCTCTTGTCTTGAATAACAAATGCCCTGCAATAGCCAGGCCAATAGAGGAAGTCCTAACATAATATCTCTGGAGCATTCTCTTTCCTGGTTAATTGTTTTTGTTTATAATTCAAAGTAAATAGACCAATTGCATAAACTACCGTATACATTCTGCTGCCACTAAAATGTTTCTGACCAACAAGGGCTTTATCTAGGTGCAAATCTCATCTTGAAAGAAGCTGAACTGGAAGGAAAAAAACCTAAACATTACCGTATTCTCAATGCAAGCAATTGAGATGCTTCCATTTTTTTTATGGAAGAACTTCATAAATCATTATTATTACTTATCATTAAACATTTTTTAACTATAGTAAGTTCCTGAAATAGCATTACTAGTCCAGCTCTGGTCTTGGATCTGCTCTGTCTGCCATTTTATAGATTTTTATTTATTTTTATTTATTTATTTATTTATTAGACTTGTATGCCGCCCCTCTCCAAAGACTCGGGGCGGCTCACAATAGCAAAAAAAACAATATAGCAGTGGAACAAATCGAATATTAAAAACATATAAAACCCTATCATTATTTAAAAAACCAAACAGCACATTCATACCAAACATAAAACAAAGTATATAAAAAAAAAGCCTGGGGGAAAGGTGTCTCAACTCCCCCATGCCTGGCGGTATAAGTGAGTCTTGAGTAGTTTATGAAAGAACTTCTTAGAATTATTCTTTGCATATTCTCTTTCCTTACACTTTACCCTACATGGCTTAGGACCAGATTATGTACAGGACCGGCACATATCTCCCAGCAGCCAGTTAAGGCCCACAAAGTTGGTATCCTCAAAGTTCCTTTGGCCAGACAGTGTCGAGTGGTGGAACCACATGGGGGGCCTTCTCTGTGGCGCTCTATGGAATCAACTCCCCCCTGAGATCTGCACGATCCCCACCCTCCAGGTCTTCCAAAAGGCTGTGAAAACATGACTTTTCCACCAGGCCTGGAGTCAGTGAATGATCCTATCTTGTCCCAGCTGAATAGATGAATGTTTTAAAATTAAGAGGTTTTTAAAAATGTGGTTTTATTGTTTTTACATTGCTATTCGTCGCCCAGAGTCCGCAAGGAGTTGGGCGACATAAAAATCCCAATAATAAATAGATAGGTAGGTAGATAGATAGATAGATAGATAGATAGATAGATAGATAGATAGATAACCAACCAACCAACAAATTTCCTTTCATTCTTTTGAGAGATTAATCTGTGTTCTACTGATTTTTGCTAAAGAAATCATATTTTTTCTTCCCGTAGTGAATATTTTTTCTCTCAGGTTTCTTTCACTCCCCCCACTGCCTCCTTTTCTCCCATGGCTGTTCTTTTCTCAAGCTTTAATCTTATCATAATGAAAAAAAATAGTCTATCCCTCATTCAGAATTTCTTACAAGCTTTGTTTTCTTTGCTAATTCTCTCAAGATTGTTAGAATTAAACAATGAAGCCAATTATATTTTTGGTCACCACTTTTCCTTCAGCAGATTTATGCTTAAACCACATATTTGGAACAAAATAGATCTTTCATGTAAGCAAATATACACTAGTTATATTCACATTCGTTCTTGTGTCTCCAAATGCTCAAAGCCTTTTTATACTCTCTCTCATCTTGTTCCCATTGATCAATTTATGTAACCTCATGGAATAATTTGGATCAGATTAATTCATAACATTGCCCAATTCCCCCCTCCACAATTAATCCTGGTTCTCCCATCTTTCCTCTTTTTCTTAGTTTCATGGAAACATTATATATATAATGTTTTATATATATATATATATATATATATATATATATATGTGTGTGTGTGTGTGTGTGTGTGTGTGTGTGTGTGTGTGTGTGCGTGTATGTATGTATGTTAAATGTTTTTTTAGCTGGAATTTTAAAATTAAGGGAGACTAGGATGGTCCCATTTTGGCCTTGTTCTGGCCTCATCAGCTAGCCACACCCTTCCTTACTGGGATTTGATCTGGTGGACTCTGCCTTGTAAGGCAGAGAATTAGCAATTGAGCTATCAGACCTGATCCCTTCCAGCTCTGTACCAGGGAGGGGCTATATGTTTTTTTTAATGTCGGATCACCCTGGTATATTGAAGGAACATCACAGCTCCTTTTTGCCTCTAGGCCCAACCCAGGACCATTATATATTTGTTTTCGTAGATTTTCACGGGTACAGATATGACGGTCTTGGTATATTCGGGTTTCTTCCCGTGTAGGATTTGGAAATTTCTGGCGATGTTTCGACGAGAAACACCAGCCTGAAGATGACGAATGGGACCTCGTCGAAACGTCACCAGAAATTTCCAAATCCTACACGGGAAGAAACCCGAAAGGAACATCACAGCTCCTTTTTGGCTCTAGGCCCAACCCAGGACCATTTCAAGGCAGTTAATTTATTTATAGCCGACAACTATATTCTGTATGTGTTAAATGTACAGAGCTGGAAGGGATCAGATCTGATAGCTCAACTGCTAATTCTCTGCCTTACAAGGCAGAGACTACCGGATCGAATCCCAGTAAGGAAGGGTGTGGTTAGCTGATGAGGCCAGAACAAGGCCGAAATGGGACCATCCTAGTCTCCCTTAATTTTAAAATTCCAGCTAAAAAACATTTAACATATATATATATGTTATATATATATATATATATATATATATATATATATATATATATATATATATATATACCGTATTTTTCGCTCCATAAAACGCAGGTTTTTTCCTCCCAAAGTAGGATGAAAAATCAGCGGCGTCTTATGGAGCGAAGCTGCAGGCAGGGAGGGGGGGGAGGCGCTGGAGCAGAGGGGGGGCGGCGGCGATATACTCACCAAAAGTGTCCCGCCTCTGTCGCCGCCTCTCCTCTTCCCAACCCTGAAGAGAACCGCGCCTTTCGGCCTCCGGGAGTGCTCGGCCGGGGGACGCCTCCACCGTGCAGGTTTAGGAGGCGGAGCGGCACCGGAGGAGCGTTGGCAGTTCCGAGCCTTTGGGAAGGCTACGGAAATCGCTTCAGGAGGCGGGGAGGTCTCGAAGCACCGTTCACCGTGTCTTCGCCTCCGCGCGCTGCCTCCGCCCGGCCGAAAACAAAACGGCTCCAAAAGTCGGCCGGGCTCCCGGGAGGCGGTGCGCGACTGTTTCCTCTTCGCTGCAGAGCCACACGGAGGCGAAGACACGGTGCCCGGCCACGCTCCGCCTCCCGGGAGCCCAGCCGATTTTTGGAGCCGTTTTGTTTTCAGCTGGGCTCCCGGGAGGCGGAGCGTGGCCGGGCACTGTGTCTTCGCCTCCGTGTGGCTCTGCAGCGAAGAGGAAACAGTCGCGCACCACCTCCCGGGAGCCCGGCCGACTTTTGGAGCCGTTTTGTTTTCGGCCGGGCGGAGGCAGCGCGCTGAGGCGAAGACACGGTACCCGGCCACGCTCCGCCTCCCGGGAGCCCAGAAAACAAAACGGCTCCAAAAATCGGCTGGGCTCCCGGGAGGCAGTGCGCGACTGTTTCCTCTTCGCTGCAGAGCTGTCGGGAAGAGGCGAAGACAACGACGCCCTCCACTCTCTCTCCCTCTCTCTCTCTCTCTTTTTCTCTCTGTTGCCGGCGTGGTGAACGAGAGAGAAAGAGAGAGAGAAAGAAAGGAGGGGAGAAAGAATGAGAAAGAAAGCGAGAAAGTAAGCAAGAGAGAAAGACAGGGAAAGAAAGCAAGAGAAAGAGAAAGAGAGGGGGGAAGAAGGGGGAGGGAAAGACATAGAGGGAGGGAAGGAGGGAGAGAGAAAGAACAAAAAAGAGGGAGGAAGGAAGAGAGAAAGGAAGAGGGATGGAGAGAGAGGGAATGAAAGATGAAGGAAGGGAGAGAGAAAGGGGGAGGGAGATAGAAAGGAGGGAGAAGGGGATAGTTAGGGAGAGGGAAAAGGAAGGGCTTGGAGAAAGGCAGGGGGAAAGAAAGATAGAAAGGAAAGAGGGAGGGAGAGATAGAAAGGAAAAAGGGAGGGAGGAAAGAGGGAGGGAGAGATAGAAAGGAAAGAGGGAGGGAGAGATAGAAAGAAAAGAGGGAGGGAGAGATAGAAAGGAAAGTGGGAGGGAGGAAAGAGGGAGGAAGACATAGAAAGGATAGAATTATGGATGCAAGAACTTGCTCATGTGTGATAGCTACTTTTTGGCTCAAAATATTTTTGTTCTATTTTCCTCCTCTAAAATCTAGGTGCGTCTTATCAGCAGGTGCGTCTTATAGAGCGAAAAATACGGTATATATATATATATATATATATATATATATAAATATATATATATAACATATTTTGCTGATAATGAAAAGGAAGGGAGACTACTATAGATCTATTGCGGGTCATTTCATGTATCACATCAGAGGTGGGCTGCTAAGGTGCAACGGTGATGTGTGCTTGCCCCCGTGGCTCTGAGCACTAGTGGAGTCCAGTGCAATTATGGTACTGCACCTGGGCAGGTAGCAAAATTGTGGCGGTCACGCAGGTGCACCTGTGGCCCAGGTGAAGTAGCATAATTGTGCTGGACTCCACTAGCACTCAGAGCCACGGGGGCGAGCACACGTCACCGTTCCACCTTAGCAGCCCACCTCTGATGTGATACATGATATGATTTTATAGTTTATTAAATAAGCCATGGTTAGAACACTGGTTACTGTAATGTGGAAGCCCAATCAGTATGAAACTATGGAAAGCAAATTGACTCTCCCCTTCATATGTCTAATTGTGAGAACACTTGGGGATTATAATATAAGGTTGGCATGCAGCTTGATTGGATATAATTGCAAAACATTTTACAACATAAAACATATTGCGAAATAAATAGATATTAAACACATTAGAGATTGCCAGATGAATACCATAGAAGCAAATCAAGAGAGTAAAGCAGCTGAAGTACATGATTTTACAGTGGTGCTGGTGCTAACGTGCAATTCAATTTGGTGCAATTTTTTGGTCCAGAATTCATGATGAACTGATACATCTTCACCAACAATACTGCCTGCAAGATGAATTAAGAATATTTATTTATTTATTTAATTTATTATTTGGATTTGTATGCCGCCCCTCTCCGAAGACTCGGGGCGGCTCACAACAAGTGAAAAACAATCCAATACAATCCAATTAATTAAAATATTATAAGTTTAAGAGAATCCCCAATACTAACATACACACATACAGGCATACCATATATAACTTCAACGTGCCCAGGGGGAGATATTTAGTTTCCCCATGCCTGACGGCAAAGGTGGGTTTTGAGGAGTTTACGGAAGGCAGGAAGAGTAGGGGCAGTTCTGATCTCCGGGGGGAGTTGGTTCCAGAGGGCCGGTGCCGCCACAGAGAAGGCTCTCCCCCTGGGGCCCGCCAACCGGCATTGTTTAGTTGACGGGACCCGGAGGAGGCCCACTCTGTGGGACCGAATCGGTCGCTGGGATTCGTGCGGCAGAAGGCGGTCTCGGAGATATTCTGGTCCAGTGCCATGAAGGGCTTTAAAGGTCATAACCAACACTTTGAATGTGACCGGAAACTGATCGGCAGCCAATGCAGACTGCGGAGTGATGGTGAAACATGGGCATACCTGGGTAAGCCCATGACTGCTCTCGCAGCTGCATTCTGCACGATCTGAAGTTTCCGAACACTTTTCAAAGGTAGCCCCATGTAGAGAGCATTACAGTAGTCGAACCTCGAGGTGATGAGGGCATGAGTGACTGTGAGTAATGAGTCCCGGTCCAGATAGGGCCGCAACTGGTGCACCAGGCGAACCTGGGCAAACGCCCCCCTCGCCACAGCCGAAAGGTGGTTCTCTAATGTCAGCTGTGGATCGAGGAGGACGCCCAAGTTGCGGACCCTCTCTGAGGGGGTCAATGATTCCCCCCCCAGGGTAATGGACGGACAGATGGGATTGTCCTTGGGAGGCAAAACCCACAGCCACTCCGTCTTATCCGGGTTGAGCTTGAGTCTGTTGACACCCATCCAGGCCCCAACAGCCTCCAGGCACCAGCACATCACTTCCGCCGCTTCGTTGACTGGGCATGGGGTGGAGATGTAAAGCTGGGTATCATCGGCATATTGATGATACCTCACCCCATGTCCTTGGATGATCTCACCCAGCGGTTTCATGTAGATGTTAAATAGCAAGGGGGAGAGGACCGACCCCTGGGGTACTCCACAAGGGAGAGACCTCGGAGTCGACCTCTGACCCCCCACTAACACCGACTGCGACCGGCCAGAGAGGTAGGAGGAGAACCACTGAAGCACAGTGCCTCCCACCCCCAACCCCTCCAACCGGTGCAGAAGGATACCATGGTCGATGGTATCGAAAGCCGCTGAGAGATCGAGGAGCACCAGGACAGAGGATAAACCCATGTCCCGGGCCCGCCAGAGATCATCCATCAACGCGACCAAAGCGGTTTCCGTGCTGTAACCGGGCCTGAAGCCCGACTGCTGGGGACCTAGATAATCGGCTTCTTCCAAGGACCGCTGGAGCTGGAGTGCCACCACCTTCTCGACAACCTTCCCCATGAAGGGAAGGTTGGAGACTGGACGATAGTTGTTAAGTACTGCTGGGTCCAGGGAAGGCTTCTTGAGGAGGGGGCGCACAAGCGCTTCTTTATAGAGTGATGGAAAAACTCCCCTCCCCAAGGAAGCGTTGGTAATCTCCTGGGCCCAGCTCCGTGTCACCTCCCTGCTGGCCGAGACCAACCAGGAGGGACACGGATCCAGTAAACAGGTGGCGGAACTCACAGCTCCAATGGCCTTGTCCACTTCATCAGGTGTCACCAGATCAAACTCTTCCCAGACAGGTGGACAAGTACGTGCCCCAGTCACCTCGACTGACTCGTTGTCAGTCGACTCTGTTTTACAATTGGAGTCGAGGTCGGCCCGGATCTGAGCGACTTTATCAGCGAAAAACGTGTTAAACTCCTCGGCACTACTCTGCAAGGGCTCCCCAACTCCCCCCTGGTTAAGAAGGGAGCGGGTCACCCTAAACAGAGCGGCCGGGCGGGATTCCGCTGATGCAATCAAGGCGGCATGGTACGCGCATCTTGCCGCCTTGAGCGCCACTTTGTAAGTCTTAATAAAAGCTCTTACAAGTGTTCGATCAGATTCAGACCTACTCTTCCTCCATCGCTTCTCTAGACGTCTCTTTTGGCGTTTCAACTCCCGGAGCTCCTCGTTGAACCATGGAGCTCTACGGGGTCTAGCGCCACGGAGAGGTCGCAAAGGCGCAATCCGGTCGAGAGCCTCCGCAGCAGCCGTATTCCAGGCCTCTGCAAGAGACTCTGCCGAACTGTGGATGAGTGCCTCTGGAATAACCCCAAGCGCCGTCTGGAAACCCTCTGGATCCATTAGGCGTCTGGGGCGGAACATCTTCATTGGTTCCGCCTCCCTGCGGGGAAGGATTGGAGCCAGGAAGTCAAGCCGTAGTAGAAAATGGTCTGACCATGACAAAGGCACTGCTTCTAAGCCCCTTAGTCTCAGACCATTGCTCAGTTGCTCGGAAAGGAATACCATGTCAGGTGCGTGCCCCCCCTCATGAGTTGGACCCCGTACTACTTGAGTCAGGTCCATGGCTGTCATGGTGGCCATGAACTCCTGTGCCAACCCCGAGGTTTCGCCGAGTGACGGCAGGTTGAAGTCCCCCAAGACAATAAGTCTGGGGAACTCCACCGCCAACCCGGCTACCTCCTCGAGTAGCACAGGCAGGGCTTTTGACACGCAGCTGGGAGGCAGGTACGTGAGAAATAAGCCCACCTGAACCCCTAAGTCCAACCTCATCAAGAGTGACTCGCAACCCGCAATTTCCGGAGCAATGAGTCCACGTAGGCAAAGGCTCTCCCTGGCTATAATAGCCACTCCTCCCCCCCTTCCCTGGGGTCGAGGTTGATGCCATATCTGAAACCCAGCTGGGCAAATTTCGGAGAGAGGAACACCTCCCTCCGGGCCCAGCCAGGTTTCAGTGATACATGCCAGGTCGGCCTCCTCATCCAGGATCAAATCCCGGATGAGGAGAGCTTTATTTACCACCGACCTGGCATTAAGGAGCAGCAACCTGAGTCCAGGGCCAGAGTTACACTCATCACCAGTACCCAAGATTGGGCTCACAGAGTTGGAACAAGGGACCGTTATTAAGCAACGGTCTCTCGTTCCCCTGGAACGGCTAACTCTGTGACCCCCGCCATATCTGCCTCTCCCCAGCAACACAGGGATATTCCGGCCCTCTGCCACCCCAGAGATCAATGCCCCTTCCTCCCCTGCCTCCCGAGCGTCAGGTGGGCCAATTCTGTCACTCATACTACTGTCACTCATCCCATCCATACCATATTCCCACCCACCCCAACCATCACACTCATACTCATTCATTCCATATACAACATTGAATCTACTCCAGTCATCCATTAATTACATGCCCAGAGATCAATGCCCCTTCCTCCCCTGCCTCCCGAGCGTCAGGTGGGCCAATTCTGTCACTCATACTACTGTCACTCATCCCATCCATACCATATTCCCACCCACCCCAACCATCACACTCATACTCATTCATTCCATATACAACATTGAATCTACTCCAGTCATCCATTAATTAGAAACCCCCCCCAATATTAAAAGAGGATTAAATTAATAATAGATAAAAATGCTGATAAAATATAGCACAGTATAATACATATAAATAGAATAAAAAGTTCACAAGATTAATAATTGATAAAATAGTATAAAATGTTAAAAAATGGTATAAATCAGTTCTTAATATTAATTATTAGCTAATCGTCGGTTAATCAATCGGCCCAGGTGTAGTGTCTTTATAGGTCTTCAATATAACTTAGATCTTTAAAAAGTCTTAAAAAGCTGCTGTTGTTTTTTCCAGCCGGTCCGCTAGGGGGCATGGATCTTCTGTAAAGTGCATAGACGTGCATAGAAACCGGGGGGGGGAGGGGGGGAGGGGAGGGACAAACAAGATAGTCGTTTGCAAAGTTAGTATAAGCAATGTCCCTGGCCAATTGGCCATATTGGTCCCAGGCAACCAGTCAACCAGTCCCAGGCAACCAGTCCCATCCTTCTCACTCTCCTCCATGGTTCATCGTCCAGCAAGCCCGTCTCCACAGTCTTTCCCACCTACTCCTCCCTTGGCACCAGCAGCTCTCACCTGCTGGTGCCATGCAGGAAGGGGGGGGGCCGGGGGGGTTGTTATTCCAAATATACCCCGCCAGCAATTATCCTCCACTGGAACAGGTCACTCTTCGTCACCTCCATTTCCCCTGCTCTCTCTCTGCCTCGACGCTGGTCACTCTCACTCACCAGGTCGGGGGGGGGGGGGTGTCGGTTCATCGGTGCCCCCACACTCCACGTTCCACGTTCTTTCAACACGTTCTTTCAACACCATCCACTTTCCTCCTTTCCTCCTTCTCCGCTGTTTCTTAATTTTTTTACGCAAGGCACCGCCGCCATCTCCCGCGTCCCAATCAGCCACCTCTCGACGCTGCGGTCTTTTCCGGTGTCTACAGCACCCTCCGGCCCCCACCATCTCCGGCCCCCACCATTTCGGTGCGGTCTGCTCCCATCTGTCGGGCCGAGTCGGGGGGGCTCAGCCCGACAGTCGCTCTGTATCTTCTCGGCTGCTCTCTTCCCTCCGATGTCAAAGACTCTGCGCGCGTCGCCGCCGCCATCTTCCGCGTCCCAGCTGGTTCCGGGTCCCAGCTGGTCGCTCCGCAGACACTCACGCGCCTCTGACCCCAGCCTCAGAGCTCTGCAGTTGGGGATACAGTCGGGGATGCAGCAGCAACAGCGACAACAGACAACCCTCCATCCTGGACCAACATTTTCCGATGATACCCCGTTGTTCAAGGGAGCGGCGGACCCACCATCTCCCCACCGCTCGAACCGGAACCGGATATTGTCTTAAGTCTGAATCCTAGGCCATAATAGAAAGAAAAACAATACACACAGTTCAAAGGGGGCTTCATTCTCCCTCACCAATGGCCTGGGTGAAGATCCAGATCTCAAGGCACTTCAAAGCACCAGTAGATGAGTGTCAAAACTCAGGGAGAACTTCATTTCAGAGTGCAATTGCTGCCACAGAGAAGCCATGCTTCCAGGGTCCAGAGACAAGGCAGCATTTAATCCAAGGAAACCCCAAAATAAATAAACCCTGCCAGACTGGACCAACTTGGCAAATACAATGGAAGATAATCAGTTTTTCAAGTAACTAGGCCAGCGATGGCGAACCTTTTTTTCCTTGGGTGCCCAAAGCATGCTTGCATGTATTATTGCGCATGCACGAGTGCCCACATCTATTATTCAATGCCCCTGCATGCACATCCCCCCCATGCTGCCCTGCCCCGTGCATGTGTATATGACCTCTCTCGCTCCCTGGCTCCCCCATTTCCCAACTTCCAGTGAGCCCAGTAGATCTGTTTTTTGCCCTTCCCATGCTCTAGAGACTTTCTTGGAGTCTGGGGAGGGCAAAAACGCCATCCACGGCTCTGCCGAAGATCTTCCAGAGGCCAAAAATGCCTTCTTATTGTTCTGCCCGGCTCTCTGGTAGAAGCCTCCCAAAAATTCAAGGGTACAAATTTCAGACACACATACGTTTGAAAATTCAAAACAATGTTTTTTATCACAAAATTCAAAATAAACTAAGCACTCTTTTTGTATTGCAAAGAGCACTCGTCTCAAAACAACCGGGTAGTCTGTACAATTTCCCTTAAGCAGTCATTAAGTACTTAGCTAGCAGCTGTGAAGAAACTTCACACCCCTTCTTCTTCCAACGAAGTGAGACACACACACACACACACGTTGCTCTGCTTTGGTTTCAAAGGCGTGAAAAATCAACAAACAAAGTCCAGAAAACAGCAACACAGGATTCCTGAAGAACTGCGATCAGATACTCTTTCACAACGGCCAAACACACACGCTGCTATTTATAGCAGCAGCCCTAATTACTGGAGCCCCACCCAACCACAGGTGGCCTCATTTTCTCTTGTAATAATCCTTCAATGTTGTCTCCTATGCATCATTCTACACATGCGTGGATATATCATTAATTCTTGTTCAGAATCCAAGGATGATACAGATGATTGATCTCCTACTGGGCTGTCTGCCAAACTCACCTCTTCCCTGTCACTCATGCTTCCTTGGTCAGAGGAGGCTTCATCGGCAGATTCCATCGGGAGCAAAACAGGCCTGCAGCATATGGATATCTCCCCCACATCCACCTGACATTTCTTGGGGCAAGAGCTGGGCCAGAGCTAACCACAACACCTAGAGCCTCCACATGAGCCAAAAATCAGCTGGCTGGCACGCACATGCCCGCTGTAGCTCAACTAGGACAACGGCTCGTGTACCAGCAGATATGTCTTTGTGTGCCATCTGTGGCACACATGCCATAGGTTCACCATCACTGAAGTAGGCCCTGTGTCATTGAGGACTTTATAGGTATTGATCAGAACCTCAAATTATACCCTGAAGCAAACTGAAAATCAGTACAGCTTGTGATACATATGAGTTACAAGGGCAATGTAAAGCACTGAGCTAATAGACTTCCAAAAGACATAAAACCAACTATACAAATCACTTTGTGTGCAGGATGAGCGTAGCAGTACAGACAATAGGCAAAAAAATTGGATCTCCCTGAGATATGTAAGCGCTTAACTTGTTTATTTTTTATTTATTTTGTCTAATACATAATGTAGGTTTCAGAGGACATAATCATAGTAAAATACATCAATAGAAGAACAGAAGGAAAGACATTAGGAATAATAAAGAAGAAATAATCATTGGGAATAATAGAGTTCATATACATGGAGCTAGTAGAAATATAAGAGAGACATTAGGACAGGGGACGGAAGGCACTCTGGTGCTCTTATGCACGCTCCTGATCACACTTTATCATTTATTTATTAATTTATTAATCAGATTTGTATGACGCCTCTCTCCGCAGACTCGGGGCGGCTCACAGCAATAATAATACAATGTAAACAAATCTAATATTTAAGTTAATTTAAAACCCCAATTTAAAAACCAATCATACATACTAACATACCATGCATAAATTTTATTAATCATACTTTCAAAGAAACCGTAAGTACTTATACTATGACATATGTTTTTAGATGAACCTACAATGGTTTCTTGAATTAGAAGCTTCTTCCTGTTTCTTCATTGCCTTGTTTTTAATTTTGTCTGGAACGTCCAAGCAAATCTGTTGAAGTTCTGGGGAGTTGGGGTAGTCCTTCTCCTTTCATCCTCCTCATCTGAACCATCTTGGTGTTCCCACCACTGAGTTCTTCCTTTCCGTCTTCAATGCTTTGAAACCTGTCCGCTTTTTTAATCCTTCAAAGGCAATTATTCTTTCCCTTTGTCTTCCCAGGCTTATCTATTTGAAAGTAGCAACACATTTTTACAAATTATGCAGTTCTTAATTCATTTCATGTAATTGGTTCATCAACGATAGCTCATTAACTACGGTCGTAAAAAAATAAAAGAGCTTATTGTTTGGCATTTTGCATTTATCTCTATTTTCACAGTGGGGCTATTTTATTGAAAAATGTTTACCTGTAAGTGCAAGAGCTCTTAATTTATATGCTTGTTATGTAACCAAAGCAACATGAACAGCTAATGGCAGGATTTGCAACCTGAATGGATGCCCAATTTTTGCAACAGAAAAAAAAAAGAATCTCAGCATACATATGTAGCAGCTCATTGATGAGTGAGGATGCTCAAACTTCATCGTATATTGACTGTTAGTTGAAAAAGGGAAACAAAATCTGAAAGCATTAAATGGAATGAAGTGGCTGAGTCAGGAATCAATAGTAATAGCCCTTAGACTTATATACCGCTTCATAATGCTTTTGCATCCCTCTCTAAGCAGTTTACAGAATCAGTATATTTCCCCCCAACAATCTGGGTCCTATTTTACCCACCTCAGAAGGACGGAAGGCTGAGTCAACCTTGAGCCGGTGAGATTTGAACTGCCGAACTGCAGGTAGCAGTCAGCTGAAGTAGCCTGTAGTGCTGTTCCCTAACCACTGTGCCACCTCATCTCTTATACTGCTTCATAGAACTTTACAGGCTTCTCTAAGCTGTTTACAGAGTCAGTATATTGCCTCTGAAAATATGGCTCCTCATTTTACTGACCTTGTAAGAATGAGATAGCCACCAACATACCAATGGGATTTCACAAGTACAGTGGTACCTGGAGATACGAGTTTAATTCGTTCCGGACCTGGGCTCTTAAGTCGAGCAGCTCTTATCTCGAACGACTTTTCCCCATAGGAATTAATGTAAATAATTTTAATTGGTTCCAGCCCTCAAAAAACTCACAAAGTTAGTCTAAATTATACAGAAAGACATGTTTTTAATGAAGAAATGTACATGTACATATAAATGAATAATGAAGTTTCTTTCACTTAACTTGTAAACTTTCTTAAACTTTTAAATTTACATATGTTCAACTTCTCTGCCACCCAATCCTGTAGGACAGAGGTCCCCAACCCTTTTTGCACCAGGGACCGGCTTTAAGCGATCAAGAGAGGAATGGGTGAATGAATGGACGGAGGGTGGGAAGGAAGGAAGGAAGGAAAGAGGGAAGGGACAGGAACAGAGGAAGGAAGCAAGGAAACTTATGAAAGGGGAGAGTAAGAGAGGAATGAGTGAAGGGAGGGAGGGAGGGAAGAAGATGGGAAGGAGAAAGAAAAGAAGAAATAGAGGAAGGGAAGGTAAAAGAGAGAAAGAAAAAGAGCAAGAAAGAAAGAAAGAAAGAAAGGGGGAAGGGACAGGAACAGAGGAAGGAAGCAAGGAAACTTATGAAAGGGGAGAGTAAGAGAGGAATGAGTGAAGGGAGGGAGGGAGGGAAGAAGGTGGGAAGGAGAAAGAAAAGAAGAAATAGAGGAAGGGAAGGTAAAAGAGAGAAAGAAAAAGAGCAAGAAAGAAAGCTGCAAGCACCCCCCGAGCCCCCCAGGCCGGCTGCAACCTTTTAAAACACGCGCGCCGCTTCGCAGCTGTCTCCTGAAGCCAAACGCGGAAGTTAGCGTTTGGCTTCAGGAGACAGCTCCTTGGCGCTTGTATCTCGAATTTGTGCTTGTAAGTAGAACAAAAATATCTCTCCCCTCCCAGCTCTTATCTCGAGTTGCTCTTAAGTAGAGCAGCTCTTATGTCGGGGTTCCACTGTACTATACTTCTTCCTATCTTTAATTATATGCAAGTAGCTAGAAGTATAACTCATATTTGGGTAATTTGGCAGTAGGGTTGCCATAGAGAGTAGCTCTTTCACTTCAACAGCTCTATTATAGGTAGAAGTCAGCCAAGGAAACCCTTTCCTTTCTTTTTCGTTTTTTGTGTTATGTATGGACCTACGTAGTAGTTATTTGCATAGCTGCTGCTGATTGGATAATCTGATTGGATAAGCCCTTCATGGCATCGGACCAGTATATCTCCGGGACTGCCTTCTGCTGCACGAATCCCAGCGACCAGTTAGGTCCCACAGAGTTGGCCTTCTCCGGGTTCCGTCGACTAAACAATGCCGTTTGGCGGGACCCAGGGAAAGAGCCTTCTCTGTGGCGGCCCCGACACTCTGGAACCAACTCCCCCCAGAGATTAGAACTGCCCCCACCCTTCTCGCCTTTTGTAAACTCCTTAAAACCCACCTCTGCCGTCAGGCATGGTGGAATTGAAACATCTCCCCTGGGCCTATACAGTTTATGTATGGTATGTTTGTGTGTATGTTTGTTTTTAATAATGGGGTTTTTAGTGTTTCTCTTAAATTATTAGATTTGTTATATATTGTTTATTATTGCTGTGAGCCGCCCCGAGTCTACGGAGAGGGGCGGCATACAAATCTAATAAATAAATAAATAAATCTATAGGCGAAATAAACTCCGGTAAGTGGCTAGCAGGCCTCAGGGAAACCCTTAAAAGCGGCTTCCCTGCAGCCTCACGACAGTCTGTGTTAGTTTTAACTAGCAGAAAATAAATGTGCTGAAGCTTTCCTGTGACTCGCTCTTCATTTACATACGAATCTAACATTTTGTTTTTGAATTCCTGACAAACTTATTTTCTTTCATTTACCTGCTTTGAGGTTGTGTATGATACAGTTGAGGGGCTTTTAGCATTTATCAAACACCACTGAATAGGTATTTCAGTCCTTAGTCTTGTAGTAAAATTTATTGTGATTTATTTGAAAATAAAGGTGGGAAGAGAAAGAGATGATCATCTAGATTCTATAGCTGAAGCAACATGATTAGGAAAATAAGTAAAAATTGATAAATTTTCCTCTGTCTCTGATGTGGTTCACTTTTCCTATTATCTGTCTTTTTCCACACACTGGACAATTTGGTTTATCTTTGGTTCTTTGGTATACACAAACACACACATACTGTATATCCTTCAGACTTATTGATAAAAGCAAAGAGGTTTGTGCAATTTGGCATTTACAATATACAGTGATCCCTCGATTTTCGCGGGGGTTGCATTCCCAGACTGTCCACGAAAGTCGAATTTCCGCGAAGTAGAGATGCAGAAGTAAAAACACAATTTTGGCTATGGACAGCCAAAAACTACCCCCGCGCACTCTTTTCCAAGGCCGTGTAAGGAGCTGGGCTTGAAGTTGGGGGCGGGGAGCGACGAAAGTGCGGAGGCCGACAAAGATTGCTTTGAATGTCGGCCGCCCCCATCGCCCAGCACCTTGGGCCCCCTCGCCGCTACCCCTCGCCCACCCGATCTGCCCCTCTCACCGGCTTTCTTGGGGCATGGGTCCTCCTGCAGTAGCTCTGGCGGCTACGGCTTCTCGTCCTCCTCATTCGGCCGCTAGCCACTCTGAGCGCTTTGAGAATGCCCGCCCCTCCCCTCTCGCAGTTTCTTAGCTGAGAGCGCTTTCGTCCCAGCTGTCAGCGAGGGGGCTGCAGGAGAGGCAGGGCAGGCGTTCTCACAGAGAGAGAGCAACAGACAGAGCGAGATAGAAAGGAGAGAGGGAGAGAGAGAGAGGGAGACAGAGAAAGAGAGCAAGAGGGGGGGAGAGTGTAAGGTAGAGAGAGAAAGAGAAATGATAGAAAAAAGGGGAGAAAAAAGAAATGAGAAAATGATTGAAGCAGAGAATGACAGGGAAGAGAGAGAAAGAGAGAGAGAAGTGACTCTTGGTGATGATGTATGACGTCATCGGGTGGGAAAAACCGTGGTATAGAAAAAAAAACCGGAGTATTTTTTAATTAATATTTTTTGAAAAACCGTGGTATAGCCGTTTCGCGAAGTTTGAACCCGTGAAAATCAAGGGATCACTGTATCTATGTTTTGAACACATGTTCCTGGATTTTCATACTGAAGTCTCCACATCATTGTGCTAATATGATGTTCAAGATTATGATATTATCTCTGCAACAAATTATCTAAATTAGCTTTCTGGAAGGGGTTGGGTTTTGTTTTTTTTTCAGAGCTGACATTCTTCTGGAATAATCAAGAGCAAGGATTTGCTATTACGTCAGACAGTATTTCTTTGTATTTGTTTATCGGTAAGCCCTGAAATTCATTTTGAGCTGTGCTAGGCTCACCAGGAAAAAACAAACACATCAGTGTGGGAATTAGAAATGGATGTGATCTCCGGATTAAACCGAGGGGTTTTCTCTTTCATTCCTTTTTTGATTATTATTATTCCATTATTGGCAAAGTGGGCACATGCCCAACCTGGCACAGTTACCCAAATCTTTGGCAAAGCAACAGGCAGCTAATGAATGAGACAGCAGGGTTGGTTCAAAATCACCTAATTATGAGTTTGCTTTTGTTTATAATATTTCCTGACCTTTTAAATACTTTGAAGCTTGCTTTGCCAGGATTTGTATAGGAGTTTGTATAGGGGATTTGAATTTAAAAAAAAGTTTGATTTTTTTTAAAAAAGGAAGGATGTTTTTGAAAATATGTTGCTCCATAAAGGCAAAACTCAAGATTTTTCACATGGGCCACTTTTCATTAGAGTTGAATGTTGTTGTGGTTAGCTCTGGCCCAGCTCCTGCCCCAAGGACTGTGGATGTGGGGGAGACATCCACATGCTGCAGGCCTGTTTTGCGCCCGGTGGAATCTGATGATGAAGGCTCCTCTGACAAAGAAGACATGAGTGACAGGGAGGAGGAGAGTGGGGCAGACAGCTCAGAAGGAGATCAATTATCTAGCTCTTCCTTGGATTCAGAACAAGAGTTAATGATACAGCCACGCATGAGGAGAGCGATGCATAGGCAACAACAACTGAGAGATTATTATCAAAGAAAATGAGGCCACCTGTGGTTGGGTGGGGCTGTGGTCATTAGTGAGACTGCTATAAATAGCAGCCTGTGGGTTTGGCCATTGTGGAGGATTATCTGATCGTTGTGTTTCGTGACTGCTTTACTGACTTTGACCTTTTGTGTGCTGATTTTTCCCCCACTTTGAAACTAAACCAGAGCAAAGTGTGTTTCACTTTGTGAAAGAAGAAGGACTGTGAATTGCCTCACAGCTGCAAGCTAAGTATCTCAGAACTGATAAGGGACTTGTACAAATTACCAGTTTGTTTGGAGACGAGTGCTCTTTGCTATATCAAAAGAGGGGCTTGGTTTAATTGAATTTTCATTATAAAGAACATTGTTTTGAATTTTCAAAGGTGTGTGTGTCTGAAATTTGTACCTGTGAATTTTTGGGAGGAGTCTACCAGAGAGCCCAACAGAACAAATGTCAATGGAGATTCTCAGTCATCCATGTTGTGGTTGTTCCAAAGGTGCTTTTTTCCCACTCCACAAAATGTAATCTAATGCAGAAACAAGACAAACTTAGGATCTAATCAGAAACCGGGAAAACATCGTGACATTTATTGATGTCACAATGACATCACCAACCCATTTCAGTCAGTGATGGTTCATGGGTGCCACCATCTTTTAATTTTTTTAAAAAAATATTTTGAATTTTGCTTGGATTTTTTTCTGATTTTTTAAATGAATTTTTTAGGTGGGGGGTTGAATTATTTTTATTCTGAGCAAGCACAGAAACTGAGTTTCTGGCACTGTGCATGTGGTCGCCATCTTTTTTTCAGCTTTTTATTAAAAATGTCAGATTCTTTTGGTGCTGCACTGCACCCATGAGCTGTGCCCGCACGGCATGGGATGAAGTGGACTGGCAACGAGGTAAATAGGAACTGTTCCTATCTATGAGAAAGGATCAGGGTAAAAATCTGGTCATGTGGAACAGGCAGGAAATGAAAATGCTAATTCAAGGTTGTTTGTTTGTGTGTTGGGAAGCGAGAACTAGCTTTCCCAGGCAATGGATATCTCCTCATTTCACCTCTGTCCCACTCCAATCAAAAGCTTCGGTTCTTTTCAGCACATTTTCCTTGGCTCAGATTATACAGAGAAGAATCATATTAGGTGGTGTTTTTGTGATACATTACAATTTAGAAATTTCATTGATGATGATGATTGACAATCAATTGTTTTCAAGTGTTTGGAGGTTTCAATTCTTTCTCAAACTTTTTGACCATGTGCAATGGATGTTTTTAAGATGTTGGATAACCATTTGTCTGAAGTGGTGTAGGGTTTCCTGCCTAAGCAAGGGGTTGGACTAGAAGACCTCCAAGGTCCCTTCCAATTCTGTTATTTCTATTTCTATTTCCAGATCCTGCCAGTCAGTTGCAAGTTGTAAAGTATTTAGGCATTTTCAGGCAGGCAGAAAAGAAAATTGGTTTATTTGGCTACAGGATAGCAATAGGTAATAAACTGTTTTAGTACCCTCCTTCTTGTTCTGGAAATTATTGAATCTAATAGAATATAATTCTATATTGGCCAAGTGTGATTGGACACACAAGGAATTTGTCTTTGGTGCATATGCTCTCAGGGTACATAAAAGGGGGAAAAAGAAAAAAATACATTCATCAAGAATCATAAGACACAACATTTAGTGATTGTCATAGGCGACTAATAATTAATCAAATCATACTAGGAAACAAACAGAACAATATAAATCGTAAAAATACAAGCAACATGGTTATAGCCATAAGTGGGAGGATATAGGTAACAGCAAGGATAACAACAACAGCAATAATAATAATAATAATAATAATAATAATAATAATACATAATAATAATAATAATACATAATAATAATAATAATAATATAATATAGACTTAGTAAATAGCTTGACTGTGTTGTGGAAATTAGTTGTTTAGCAGAGTGATGGCATTTGGGGAAAACTTGTCCTTGTGTTTAGTTGTTCTGGTGTGCCTTGCCCTATAGCATCATTTTGAGGATAGAAGTTGAAACAATTTGTGTCTAGGATTTGAGGGGTCTATAGATATTTTCACAGCCCTCTTTTTGACTCATGTAGTATACAGGTCCTCAGTGGAAGGAAGGTTGGCAGAAATTGTTTTTTCTGCAGTTCTAATTCTCTAAGTTGCTTAGAGAAATGGCTTTATATGAGCTATTGCTTGGCGCCTTTGCATAGGGTTAGGAGACTGTCAGATAGTGCAGTGGGATTTCTGCATGGCAGAATCTGGAAGGAGAGTGTATGTACTCACATGAGATTGCTTGCCTGCATGTGTGCACGTAGCCAGTTGTGGGAGAAGGATTATATGAAAAGAACAACTGATTCCAGATTTTTTTGGAACATCGGTTTGAAAACTTGGAACGTTCCAATGAAAGTCTCACACAATTGTCTCTTCTCTGTGCTTCTCTGAATAAAATGTGGCTGGTTATAGCTAGAAGCAGGAAGTGTTTATATTAATAAATTGTCTCCAGCAGGGAGGCTGACTCCTATGGCATCTTTCCAGGCTGATATTGTAGAAGATGCTTAGCTCATATGGAAGCCATTTCCATTTTGGCCAGATGTCCTAGCTTTGAAATGCAAAGGTTCTCAAAATCTTTGTGTTGCTCCCTCACTCTCTCTACAGGGGAAAAAAATGGCTTGTTTACAAGAGGTGTTCTCACCCGGAACCAACACCTTTATCTTTAAGCAGGGGTGGGTAACAGATTCTCACCTCTGCACTCTGGCTCTTGTTAGACCAGCACAAAGCGCCAGTGATGAGAAATGTTGGGAACTCAAACATCTGGCATTCTAAAATTTGCTGATCTTTGTGTTTTTCTTTTTTTAAAAAAATAGACATTATGATTGGATAAAAGCTTTATAATTTATGAAACATATTGTGTTCAGAAACATATTGTGTTCAGAAACATATGTTCAGAATTATAGGATAGCTGAATAAATAAGAAAATAAAACAGGTGTAATTTACCATGCAATCTAGACCTCTAAAACCTCTGATGGACTATTAAAAGTACAAATTTTTCCTCCCAGTCAAACAGTTTTTCTTCAGATGGCCAAGAATGGTAGTCCGGCTACTTATTTAGTTGGTTAGGCACCACCTAGTTCCAAACATATGCTGGGTTGCTCACAATATAAAACAAAATGCAAATAGAATAATCTAAATAAAAATCTAAAGTGATAAAAATACCATAGATAACACCAGTATACACACATAAAACAGAGTGTTCATCCACTCCATCCCCAAGTCCTGGAGAACAAGTCGTTGACTTATGATTTATGAAGTTTAACAATTGTTTGAAGTCACAACAGCCATGGAAAAATGACTTAAAACCCATCACACCATTCCCATTCTTGAGCTTAGCCTGACATTGGGGAAGCCATCAGAGAAAATTGCAAATGGCACTCACATGATCACAGGACATGTGGAAACTGGTTGTAAATGCAAACAAGCTGCCAATATTAGGTGGTATTCAGCTGAGGTGGTGCAGTGGTTAGAGTGCAGTAATGCAGGCCACTAAAGCTGACTGCTAGATTTGCAGGTCAGCGGTTCAAATCTCATCACCGGCTCAAGGTTGACTCAGTCTTCCATGCTTCCGAGGTGGGTAAAATGAGGACCCGGATTGTGGGGAAAATATGCTGGCTCTGTTAAAAAGTGCTATTGTTGAGTCAACCTTGAGCCGGTGATGAGATTTGAACCGCTGACCTACAGATCTACGGTCAGCTTCAGTGGCCTGCAGTACAGCACTCTACCTGCTGCGCCACCCCGGCTCCCACGTTTTCGAGGCTGGGTGCTTGCATGGAGGGCGCATGTGCAAGTAAAGCATATTCACAGGAAGATATGCATCAAATTTGCAAAGCAATAGGGAAGGTGAATACGACCCCTGTTAACAACCCACATCTATTGGCAATATCCCCATCCTCTTACCCCATCCCTGTCAATGAGTTCTGCATAAATAGATTGGAAAAAGAGAAGACAGAAGAACAAAACCAAATAACGGGCACATCTATGCAAATCAAGTTGTCACAATCATGCTTTTGTGCATTTATCTGTGCCTTTCTAGTGGGGAAAAAAGAAACAGCTGAAATATACTGCTCCAAAAAATAAAGGGGACACTCAAATAACACGTCCTAGATGTGAATGAATGAAATACAGTGGTACCTCATCATACGAACTTAATTGGTTCCAGGAGGAGGTTCGTAAGGTGAAAAGTTTGTAAGATGAAACAATGTTTCCCATAGGAATCAATGTAAAAGCAAATAATGCGTGCAAATCCTTCAGGAAAAACCCAAACTTTAGAAGGGAGGCGAACAGAGGGCAGGGAGGAGCAGCTAAAGGGGGCGGGTGGAAGAAGCAAGGCTAGGCTAAAGGGTGAGTGGGAAGGAGGAAAGGCAAGGGGGGCGCCCCTCCCTTTTCTTTCTTCAAAAGACACCCTTTCAGTTCCTTTGCAAGCACGTTGTTCTCTGCAAAATTTTTCCTCCCCCAAGCTGCCCCTCCCTCCTCCCTTTTCTTTCTTCAAAAGACACCCTTTCAGTTCCTTTGCAAGAACGTTGTTCTCTGCAAAATGTTTCCTACTCCAAGCAGCCCCTCCCTTTTCTTTCTTCAAAAAAGGGGAAAAAAAGAAACCCCTTCATCCCAGCAGCAGCTGCTTGGGTTCGTAAGGTGAAAATAGTTCGGAAGAAGAGGCAAAAAAATCTTAAACACCGGGTTCGTATCTTGAAACGTTCGTTAGAAGAGGCGTTCGTAAGATGAGGTACCACTGTATTCTCATTGAATATTTCATTTGCACAACTATTCCATTTGCACAACAGCACGTGAAATTGATTGTCAAGCAGTGCTGCTTCCTAAGTGGACAGTTTGATTTCACAGAAGTTTGATTTACTTGGAGTTATATTCTGTTGTTTAAGTGTCCCCTTTATTTATTTTTTTTGAGCAGTGTAAATCCAAAGTTCCCAAACATGAACTTGAGAAAGGAAATAACTTTTGCTCCCTCTCCCACCTCAATGAAAATCTCCCTGTTTTTTTTTTCTATCACAGGAACTCAGCCCCAGTGGAATTTGAAAGTAAGCAGTGAATCCGGATTACGCTGTAAAAATAACCTCGCAACACTTTCCCCACATTCCTTTAAGATGCCTAGGATTGTAAAGTTAGACGCGGAAACCAGTTCTTCTGTTTAGTAGCCACTGCCTGGAGCAAGAGGAGGAGGAAGTACCAACAGATGATTTGTAGCTGGGAACTGAGCCAGTTAAATTCCCTCCTGACCTTGGTTCTCATGAATCTTTGTGACTCTTGCTTCTTGATGTTTCTGGCCCCAGTTAGATGGTGGAAAAGATGTTACAAGGGCATGAGACAGTCAATATGAGGGGGCTTACAAGTTAATTTCACATGAGATCATGCTGGAGCAGTGTTTCTCAACTTCAGCAACTGAAAGATGTGTGGACTTCATCTCCCATAATTCCTGGGTGCTTGCGCTACAGTCTAGTGCAGTTTAATGGTATCCTTCTATCATTATTCTGAAATGACAGTCAATCTAAAGATCAGAAAACTTTCAGTTCAGCATTTGTCTGCACTAAGATGAATAAGAAAATGAATAATGGCTTGTGGTTATTTTTGCAGTTAAAAATACACCTGTAGCAGCATCATTAGACATTGTTATTTATATGGATCTCCTTTAAAGCAAAAGCATCTCCTAGAATTGTCTTCTTGGAGCAGTCAACTTTGCCTAGATTGATCCTGATAATGAATGAGCCGGTATTATATTTGTCAGCAAAATAAGCAAGCCATCCCAGAAATGATGCATATACTGTAGATCAGGTGTGTCCAACCAAAAATAATAATAATAAAAAATTATGCATGGTATGTCTGTATGTATGATTGGTTTCTTAAATTGGGGTTTCTTTTTAAATTAACTTAAATATTAGATTTGTTTATTTTTTTTTATTACTCTTGTTAGCCACCCCTAGTCTACGGAGAGGGGCGGCATACAAATTTGATTAATAAATAAAAATAAACAAAAAAATAAAAATAGAATAGAATGGAAGAGAATTTTGTTGGCCAAGTGTGATTGGACAGACAAGGAATTTGTCTTGGTGCATATGCTCTCAGCGTACATAAAAGAAAAAGATACATTTGTCAAGAATCATGTGGCACAACACTTAATGATTGTCATAGGAGTCAAATAAGCAATGAAGAAGCAATCAATATAATAAAAATCTTAGGATACAAGCAACAAGTTACAGTCATACAGTCCTAAGTGGGAGGAAGTGGGTGATAGGAATGATGAGAAAAAGTAGTAGAAATAGAAGGGCAGATTTAGTAAAAAGTCTGAAGGTGTTGAGTGAATTGAAAAGAATTGAAAAGAAGCATATGAAGCAATTAGAAACTCTACATGGCTCAGCCATGGTCTGTTTTTCACATGGCCAACTAATGTCCATAGACAGATTAAATGGAAGAGATAAGGACAAAAGCTTTGTTATTGTGATGGTGTCTTTCCAAGTAAGTAATGTTGCCCCTGTTCTTTAATGTCCTATTATGCCTAACGATTGCTGCCCATCAGCAGAACTATCAGCCATTCCAAGTTGCTTGTGCCTGCAGCTGTCACAATTTCCTATGGCAGAAAATTCCATTGTTTAATTAATTACTGTATTAAATTTGAAGGGATCTGGTGTTTGTAAATTCTAGTACAAACTCATCTTGTCTGCACCCCCTAAATCCACATTATGAGGTATTAAGAGAAAATCCACATAGCAAAAATGTATTAAGAAAAAAATATATCTGGAAATCTGCATTCATGCTTTTTAAAAATTCTTAGATGAATACAGAAAGAGGATTGAAACTTCCCTGAGCTCATTAAGTTAGGGTTTCTCTGTGTGTAGCTGGAAGGAAGGAAATCTTAAAGGATATGTGTATTTGTAGGGATGTTCTGCAGCTTCTCAGCTCCATTTAATTGCAACAAATTACAATTACATTTAATTAAATGCAGAAGGTTTCTTAGAAAAATGACTCTTTCTAACACAGCTCTGCCCTCTCCTGGAAAATGTTAAGCAATTCAGCAGGACAACCTTTTCTCATGTCCTCCTTATCACATGGACATTTTTACAGGGAAAATATCCGCCAGTCTATTCTTTGACAACAATTTTGCCATTATGCTTAATGCACTCCAAACAATCTCATTGGATCTTGTTAAAATGCAGATCCCCCGACTCCTTCCAATCAGCCCTGTCCTGGAGGTGGGATTCCAAACATTTTGTCACAAGGGAGAAAGGTTTGTTTCCTGAGCCCTGGAAAGTGGGTGTTTTTTCTTTTTCCTGTGAAAATACGCTGCCCTGAGTCTATTTGGAGAAGGGCGGCCTATAAATTTAATTAATTAACTAACTGATTAATTAATTAATTAGGTAGTGACAATAAGCAGCTCTTTATGCAGCAAACTATTTAGAATCCAGCAAAGGTCCTGTCTGACAGTTAGCCCTTTTATAGGGAGTTTCTCAGTTTACACAGATCGCCTGGGTTCCTTCCGGTTTGGACCAGATCGCCTGAACCATGTGATCCACTGGTGATGTAATTTGGCATAACAGATCTGGTTCTGTTCATGCTCACCACCATCAAATATCCTTCCCCTGCCATGACCACCAAACCACACCCACCAAGTCACGCCCACAGAACTGGTAGTAATTTTTTTTTAATCCCACCACTGAGTAAAAGGTCTTCATATATTAACCTAATGTTTATCTAGCACAGGAGTGTCAACTCAATTTCATTGAGGGCCACATAAGGACTGTGACTGACTTCGGGGCAGGACATGGTGAACTGGGCGTGGCCAATTGAGTGGGCGTGGCCACCTTGACACCACTGCCCAAGCTACTGGCATGTTTTCTCTTCACATTGGGCAGACCGGTCCAGAGCCCTACTGACTTGATGTTTCTTCTTCGCATTGGGTAGAGTGGGTCAAAGCGACATGGGCCAGCCCCTTACATTTTCCAGAATGGTCCTGCGGGCTGGAGGAGACCACATTGTGGGTCTGATCCAAGCGGGGGTTGCACTTACCAGTAGAGCTACCAGTAGGCTCTCTGGGATTGTTTGTGGATGCTGCAAAGTCCCTGAGTGGAGCGATGTCTTCAACATCTGAATCCTAGAAAGAAAACTTGGACACATTTCTCTCCGGGTGAAATGACACAGTACTGAGCTGTGCACCTCCTTTTATTGGGGGGAATATGCAAATGGGATTGATTATACGTACATGTCAAGTGATATACAAACATCCAATAACGTAACTCTAAGATATGACACAACTTCCGAGTCCTTCCTATCTACATATGGCACGTAACTAGTTTCTACTAAACAAATGTCTCTCATGGCCAATTTCCTGGGACCTATTGTTGTTAATACAGCTATCTCCTGTTTACCAAAAAGCAAGGTCTTTTATCACAGCCTTCGTCCTGTTTACATTCTTGTTATTCGAGGAGAGTTACTTTGAGCCGCTTTATGGCCAGTCACTTCCTAAGCAGATTTTACCAGAAATGCAGACTCACTATGTGACCTTTATGTTCAGTCCTGTTCTGGCTAATGAAGTCGGAGTGTATGAGGCATTTATGTCAGAAGTCCAGATATCAAATCCTATCCTAACATGCTATGGCAGCTACAATTGTTGTGAGTGCGCACATACCCATTGGTGTAATATTTGGCTTCTGCACATGTGCAGCAAGCAAAATCTCACGTGAAGATGCTCTCACGCATGGGATTTCGCCTATTTTTGGCGATATTTTTGCTTCCGCGCATGCGCAGAAGCAAAAAGCCCACCAAAACTCTGCAAAAATCTCACGCACAAGAGCATCCTCGTCCAAAGCCAAATCTCATGTGGGCATGCATGTGCAAGTGTCAGGGGCACAGAAATGCATGCACATCTCCATTTCCGCTGCCGAAGCCCCCATCCCAGCTGTACCAGCTGCAACCTATCACTGGTCTGATGCAGCCCACAGACTTTGTGTTTGACACACCTGATCCAGCAGAATCCAATGTTATGTGGAGTTCTAATTAATCTGTCATGGTAAGCATCAATAGGGGAATTTCACAGTGGTGATTCAAAGTAATCATAAGACATAAATCATAATTTATGCATGGTATGTCTGTGTGTGTGTCTGTTAGCATATGGGGTTTTTAAATATTTAAATAGTTTAAATTTGTCTGATTGCTTATGATTTGTTCTACATGTTGTGAGCCGCCCCGAGTCTTCGGAGAGGGGCGGCATACAAATCTAAGTAATAAATAAAATAATAAATAAATAAGACTGAACCTTGCTTTTGCTGCGGTGGGTTAACCTAATCTGCATAATATTACCCGGTATCTGCAGGGTTTGGCATCTCGTCTTGCAATTATGAGAGGGTCATTTTGTCTCACTTGAGCTTGTAGCAGCTGTGATCAAGTAGCTCATGAACGCCTTTGAGATTTATTCATGTAGAATTCTAAGCAGCTTCTCCTGGTTATTGTAACTTTATAGTATTGGTGGAAAGGCTTCTTATAGACCAAACCTGGGCAAGGGGGGGGGGCATGGGCCGCACCTGGCCTGCCCGCTGTCTGTGACTGGCCCACCCGCTATCTAGCACCGGTTTCTTGGAGGAGGAAGCCATGGAGTGTGTGTAGGGGGGGGAACAAGTGCCTCAAATTAACAGGACAAAAAAGCACCCACCAACAAGGCTCTCTTAGAGCCCCACCGTTGCGGGACAAATCGGGGTCACCCTTTTAATCCCGTTTTGCTGCAGGAAAGCAACAATCCCCCCTTTCCTCACGGATAATGCGGGGGCGGGGCCAGCTGGGAGTGGGGGTGTGGGCTGCTGGGGAGGGGCAGCGCGAGTGAGGAAGTGAAGGGAGGAGGGGGAGGAGAGCTGAGGGGCAAATAAATAAATAAGGAAAGGGGGATAGGTTTGCGCTCTTTGTGTGTGTGTGTGTGTGTGTGTGTGTGTGTGTATTGGGGGGGGGAAAGTAATTTGGAAGAAAGAAAACAAGGAGGAGGGTAGAACTGAGTTAATTATATTAGTCCGCCCCTCTAAGACCATCCCAATTTCTCATGCGGCCCCATGGCAAAATTAATTGCCAACCCCTGTTATAGACTCTGGGCAGCAAATATTAAAAGGTTTTTCTCCCAGATCTCCAGAACCTTTCAAAATTTGAGTGTAAGGAGTGGTGAGGAACTACTATACCAATCCAGAATACCTCCAGAACCACCTTCTACCGCACGAATCCCAGCGGTCGATAAGGTCCCACAGAGTTGGCCTTCTCTGGGTCCCGTTGACCAAACAATGTCGTATGGTGGGCTCTAGGGGAAGAGCCTTCTCTGTGGCGGCCCTGGCCCTCTGGAATCAACTCCCCCCGGAGATTACCCTCACCCTCCTTGTCTTTCGGCCTCACCCTCCTTGTCTTTTGCAAATTACTCAAGACCCACCTATATCGCCAGGCATGGGGGAACTGAGACACCTCCCCCAGGCTTTTATGTTTTATGTTTGGTATGTATGTGTTGTATGGTTTAAATCTTTTCTTTTAACATTAGATTTGTTTCACTATTATATTGTTTTATTATTGTTGTGAGCTGCCCTGAGTCTTCAGAGAGGGGCGGCATACAAATATAATAAATTATTATTATTATTAATAATAATAATAATAATAATAATAGGTAAATCTGGTGGTGATTCTTCACCTGAGTGGAGGTCTTGTGTTGATTCTCTCTGAAGTTGGAGGAATAATATTTCCGTGACTGAAGAAGATTCCTGGGATTAGTTAATTTATGAAAGACACATTCCTTTCTCTATTTGTCATCATAGCACGGAAGCAGCTTACTACAAAATACAGCATTTCAACATTTAGAAAATCACTTCAAATTCTTCCTTCTTGTCTGCTCAGCTTTGAACTTCCAGTCAGGGGTGCTGCTTTTTTCTCATTGTTTCTACCCTATAATTGTTTCCTGATTGCTTATTTGTACCCTATGATAATAATTAAGAGTTGTACCTCGTGATTCTTGAAAAAATATATCTTTTCTTTTATGTATGCTGAGAACATATGCACCAAAGACAAATTCCTTGTGTGTCCAATCACACTTGGCCAATAAAGAATTCTATTCTATTCTATTTTGTTCTATTCTATTCTTTAAAAATTATTGAGTTTTTCAGAGAAAAATGCATTGCATTCATAATTTCTGTGGATGGTAAATAGGGAGCAAGGGAAAATTGTAAAATGTTCCATTTGCTGATTGACTGGAAATATATGGACATGATTTTTTTTTTTAAAGAAATTTACAGGGTTCTGTAAAATGGATTAAATCCACCCACAGAATAAAAATAACTTGGAGTTCTTGAATGCATCCCAAATCTCTTAAACAGCTGGGAGACACTTTGAGATTTTGGGGTAGATGCAGAAGAAATCATCTTTTTAAAAATAGAAGACTTCTGAACCAATTACATATGCAACTGTATGTTTTCATCTATGAACTAGCAATTATGTAATTTTTACTAATGATACCAAAGAAATGCCAAGGGAAAATTCAGATTAGAAATCAATGTTAAAAAACAGTTTTAAAATAAAATAAAAAAACTCATTTATTGCCTATCCATGTCTAAAAAGAATATTTTTATGTTTATAAATTAAGGTCTCTATTCATGCAAACACAGTTCTTTGATAACTTGGCCAAAAATAGCAAAATCCTTCTATCTGGAAATGAATATTGAAAATGAATGCAAACAAAGAATGCTTTTAACAGAAGACAAAGAAGCTTTAATTGGTGTAATAATAAGATACTAAATCTGAAAGAGAATGTTGGCTGAGGATAATGGAGTGAAATTAGTTATTATAGAACATGTGTTCTTGTTCTTTATGATCAAATTCACAGGCCATCAAGTCTTGAATAACTATCATAGATGGATAAATGAAATCTCAAATTGTCTCCATTCCTTAAAATTGCATTCACAGGATCAAATCACGGATCACAAGAGTCACATATCTACTGTGAATGTCTTTTAGGGATTAACAGAAGGGAGATTGGGATTCTACTGATTTGCATTAAATCGGTGATGATTTATGATGCCTTAGTGTTTACAAGTAGCAACAATGACCTGTCTCCATTCTTCATTCTACAATTAAAATAAGAAAAGTATGGCATCAACCTCAGTACATTTTTATATGGATTATTTCTGAGTTCTGTACTTAATACAATTCCTGGCCTCAATATTATTTAATGCTAAGCTTGTTTTGCACCAAAGTACAGTTCTTAAGTCCAGATTTCTAATTATAACAAAAGCAAATCTTACAAAAACTTTTTATCTGTAGCTAAATTTTTCCTTTTAACACCAAAACTGTTGTGAGTGGCCCACGACGGGCTCAGCTGGTCATGGATTTAGAGGACCAGGGGACAGAGGAATACTGGCATAGCAGGCCAGTGTTCTTGCCATCTGAGTCTGAGAGTGAGAGTGAAGGGGAGTTAGAGACTAGGGAACCACCAGAGACTGTAGCACCCCCAATTATGGTATTGAGTGAGTCAGAGGATGCTGGGGAATTAGAGGAGGAGGACCCCCTATTAGATGCAAGAATCAGAAAAATGGTGTCTAGACAAGAGTATCTGAAAAGGAAGGGTTCTTGGCATTAATAGATCTATGGGACACTTGGCCATGCCTTGCCAGTATATAAGGGACTTTTTAAAGGAAAATGGGTGTGGCGAACAACATTCCTCATCATGGCTGATGGAGAATCAGAGCTGAAAGGACTTTCTGAGTTCCAATCCTTTTCCTTCATGCCTATGTTATGCTTTGCACCTTTTAACTGAACCGTAAGTTTTGTCCAAGCTGCCAGAGAAATTTCAAGGACTAAGGTTTATAGCCTTTTGGCTCACAGCCTGGGTTTTCTTATCTATAGCTCATTAGAGAGAACCTGCCAGCATGAAATTGCTTAGAACTAACCAGTGGATTGCATAAT
Source organism: Erythrolamprus reginae (assembly GCF_031021105.1). Classification (NCBI taxonomy): domain Eukaryota; kingdom Metazoa; phylum Chordata; class Lepidosauria; order Squamata; family Dipsadidae; genus Erythrolamprus; species Erythrolamprus reginae. The sequence continues at coordinate 71,880,618 of NC_091952.1, forward strand.
TTGCTTTACCAATAGATTTTGCCTATGATTGGGTGCCAATCAGCTGTTGAAGATAGATGGGGGAGGCAGCATACAAATCCAATAAACAAACAAACAAACAAACAAACAAACAAACAAACAAACAAACAAATAGATTTCCACTGGTGGACCTGCTTCCCACCCCATCCTGCCTGCTGTCCACCCCTGGTTTCAGCCCACGTCAGCCACAAAACCATTGTTTGCATTCTGGGCATTGTAGAACTTCCATCATATCTTTTGGTTCCTTCAGCTCGTAAAACGAGGACAGCTGGTTTTTTTCTTTATCTGGAATTAATTAGGGCAAAACTAAGTGTAACTTGAAACATCTTCAAGCGGAACCTCTAAAAACTGGCTCTCAATCTGCTGACTCAGTGATGGCTTCATTGCATACTCTGCATTTTAAAATCAGAGTTCTGACTGTAAGTTCTATTTTAATTTCAGTTTTTAATTATCATATTAGCCTCTTCAAGTGCCCTTTAAGTGGAAAAATGGGACAGAAATAAGCAAAAATAATATATTAACAGATCTCTCACACTTTACTTTCATTAAAAAGCTGTTAGAGAGTCAATTTGGGTCAGAATCAAGCTGTCAGGGGACAGGCTTTTTATGTTTTCTTCCAAGTCATTTTTCTCCATTTGAAATTATCTTCTTGAAGCTGCTATTAGCATGCAGTCACCCAAGGGATGCACACGTGTGACAGCAATCCAGAGTGGGCGCATAAATGGAAAGGAGTATCTGCTCCTCTCTTCAAATACAGTGATACCTCGTCTTACGAACTTAATTGGTTCCGGGACGAGGTTTGTAACGTGAAAAGTTTGTAAGTCGAAACAATTTTCCCATAGGAATCAATGACTAAAGCGATTAATGCGTGGAAGCCCAAAACTCATCCCTTTTGCTCGTTTTTGCACTGCTGGGATTCCCCTGAGGCTCCCCTCCATGGGAAACCTCACCTCTGGACTTCCTTGTTTTTGTGATGCTGCAGGGGAATCACAGCAGGAGAATCCCAGCAGCGCAAAAACGGGTGCTTCGCTGGCAACGGAAGTCCGGCGGTGAGGTTTCCCAGCGAGGGGAGCCTCAGCGAAATTGCAGCATTGCAAAAACACGGAAGTACGCGAAACCCCACCTGCGGACTTCCGTTGCCAGCGAAGTGCCTGTTTTTGTACTGCTGGGATTCCCCTGCAGCATCGTAAAAACATGGAAGTCCGGAGGCAGGGAGTCCCATGGAGGGGAGCCTCAGGGGAATCCCAGCAGTGCAAAAATGGGCACTTTTCTGGCAACAGAAGTCCGGAGGCGGGGCATCCCAGTGGCGGTGGCTTGGGTTTGTAAGTTGAAAATAGTTTGGAAGAAGAGGCAAAAAAATCTTAAACCCCGGGTTTGTATCTCGAAATGTTTGTATGACGAGGGGTTGTAAGATGAGGTATCACTGTACTGGGATCCCATCTTGAATGCAGCCGCTACTTTTAAATAACAGCAATAATCCCACTTTTGGTTAGTACCCTTAAAAGACTTCTTATCTAGAAAAGCTGCTGTCTGAGCTATAACAGCCTGGCTGATGTTGGATTTTATTAGTAGCCTTAAGACAGAAGCGAGATGGCCAACTGAGGTTATTGAGAAGCTGGAAAGGGAATTTATAATGAAAAATGGATTGGATGAGAAACAGTTGGCTAGTGCAAAAAACAAAAGAACACCTCTTTTGCTTTTTGTGTTTGCATTTTGCCTTTTCTTCTGATGCCGTTGCTCTGCGATCTTTCTTGTCTTTCAAGGCATGATGGAGCAAGCAAATCCAACTTCTTGTCAACACTCATACTATGGAGATTGTGCTGGCTCTTTGCCTCCCTGGCACATTTGGTATCCGAATTGTGAGGCAGTTGCAATTTTTAACGGGCTGGAAATTGTTGCTAAAATTTTGTGAATATAATTTTGCCAGCAGCTACAACTAATAAAACCACTTCCATTTCCTAACCTCATTTCTTCCACATTATTCCACCACCAGATAATTTTCTTTCTCCATTTATTTTGTTCTTTTGTGCCATTGATGTGTTTAAAATTAAGAGTTGGTGCCTGGTTCTATTTCCACAATGTTTGCAGGTGGAAGTCTGGCAAAAATTGGATTGGAAATAAAAGTTTGGATCCAGTGCTGGGTTTTTCTAAGCTTTTGAGGGGAAAATTATCTGGAACATATGTTGAGAGGCTGCCTTAAAATCCAAAAAGGATTTTAAGGAAACCAAATGTAATAGATTTTAATAATGGATAATCACCAATCTGGTGCTTCCAGATATGTTGTGACTATGCCCACATTCCAGGGGTGAAATACTCCCAGTTCGCTCGTGTCTATGGGTCATCGGAGAGCCAGACATGAAGAGAGCATGAGGTCACCCAGATACCACAATTTGGGTTCTTTTACCATCCGCACATACACAAAGCATTCTGTGCATGCGCAGAGGGTAAAAGAACCCAAATGGCAGCATCTAGGTGGGTGGATGGAGCCTTGTGCTCCCTTCCCAACCATCTCTCCAACGATCCACAGACATGAGTGAACCGGGAGCACTTCACCCCTGCCTCATTCCTCCCCCCCCCTAAATTGTTTGGAAAATGAAAGATAGTGGATGAAAAATACTGAGACAGTCGGTTCTTAAAGCTCTTTTTATTTGTAAGGACAGGACAGCTCTTTTTGTAAGTGACTTCAAGTAAGAACGCGACTGGAACAAACAGTGCCAGTGCGCTCCTTTTATACTTTGTTTTTCCCGCTAAAATCCTACTGTCCAACTCTTAGCCAATCAGACCGCACCAACCATTTCAACTATTTACATTTACCTCAGTGCATATTTAACAGTGGACATCTAAAGAAAGAAAACGTTTATGACTGTAGGGGTAATGGTCGATGAATGGTTATTCTTGGCTTTAGAAACAGATGAGCATCACCCCCCAAAATGGTAATCACTAGCAGGCTAAAACCTGTGGGACACTTTTGCCCCAACAGAGGCCCTTAAAGAAATATAGAAAGGGAACAATTATCTGAGATAACTGGAACAAATTTGTAGCAATTGGGGTTCTTTCTGCCATAGACCTTCCATTAGTGCGGATCAAATGTAGTAGATTGCTTTCCATGAGGTCACTTAAGAGAAACCAATTGCATAGTCCCACTTTTGAAGATGTAGAAGCAACACTGCATTGCCGCTTGGTTTCTGGACACAATTCAAACTGTTGGTAATGACCTAAAAAGCTCTACATGCAGTAATGAGCAGCCAACATTTTTACTGCCACACTATGGGTGTGGCTTATTTTGTGGATGTGGCTTAATGGCCCTGTGACTAGGTGGGAGTGGCTTGAATAATCATCTTTGTTCAAGTGAACTGTTAGGTCCTCGATGTACAAGTAGTGATGGGTGGACCCAACAGTGTTCGGGTTCAGTAGGTTCGGACGAACTTTATGCAAAATTCGGCCAAACCCGAACCGAACCCAAACCCGAATGGGGAATCCCTCCCACGAAGAGATTCCGGGGGCGGAGCTTTGACGTCACCGGCAGGTTGCTAAGGACACCAAGGTGATCACTTCCTGGATTCCTGATCACTTCCTGATCACTTCCTGTGTGATGACGATTCTGTCATGTGGCCAGCATGACTAAACGCCAAAGGCACACAGAACGCTGCTACCTTCCCACCAAGGCATACCCTATTTTTCTACTTGCATTTTTACATTATTCCAAACTGCTAGATTGGCAGAAGCTGTAATGGGAGCTGACTCTGTTATGTGGCATTAGGGATTCGAACCACCGAACTGTCAATCTTTCTGATAGACAAGCTCAGTGTCTTAGCCACTGAGCCACCACGTCCCCTCCCATATGATTGTAAGAACAGCATTTTTTTAAACTTTTTGCAGAAGATTGATTATTTGGAAGATTAGTAATCTGTTTAGGAAATTATTGCCTAAAACCTCTTCTCTCCTCACCCCAACAATGGAACCTGGGGAAATCCTGTCTCATACATCTTGTCTTCTCTTTTTTCTCATATTTTACTAATTCCAATCTCATTTCTTCCCCTTCTTCCTAGATTTGCCTTCTATTTTAAGTTCCTAGCTTGAATTCATTTCTTTCCCTATTGTATTTCTTCTTCCACCTTTGACAAAGTTGCTGTTTATATAAATAGAAGTTTGCCTATACAAGTAGAGTAAAAAAATCTCTTATTTGTATTCTTTGTTCTACACAGTAAAGAATAATCTCCACTATGTTGTGTATATTGTTATTCAAGTATATATATACAGTATATTTTTTTCCTGGGGCCATTTATACCAATGTATAAATGGTAATCAAAACACTTCTGGGTATAAGTCTGAAATACTTAAAGACTTTTTGATTTTTCATTTGAAATGACCACATCGCATGCTTTTTTATGTTTAAAGTAAACCTCTGAAGGTACAGTAGTGACAATTTAAGATGGAAACGATATACTGTACTTGCTATCAACTTTAAAAATAAAGTTCTTGTAAAATTCTCACCTAAAAAACTTTTTTTCCTGCAGCTAGAGAGATTCCAAATATTAAAACATTAAATGATTACAATTTGGAAGAGCCATTTTGCTTAATTATATCCTAGCAAAACCATGTACTTTTTTTTTTTGTATAAATGCAGTGCTATTATTTTCCAGCCGGCTGCATATTTCCTAAACCATTCATTGGTGGAACATATTGAAATCCTCCTGTGTATCAAATATCCATTTATTCATCAGAATTGCTTTAAAAAAAGAGAGGGAGGGCTGATCATTTTTACAATTACAGATGCTCAACTGGCAAAAAGCTGGAACCCATTTTAGTGCTAACAATACTTTATTTTGGAGCCAGAGCAAAATGACACTCAGTGCCAAGGGGGGGGGGGGGGGAGTGCTATTGATTTTAAAGAGTGACAAAAATAAATGAAAGAGACGTTGGGGTTTCTAGAACATTTCAGTTATACAGAACACAAAAGGAAAAGGTTATCGGGTTTTGAAAATCCTCCTGCCAAGAAGCATATTGCTTGAAATAATGGACTGTGAAATTTTTTTATCTTTACCACGACAAAGGTTCTTTTTTTTACAAAAAACCCCCAAAATCAATTGCTAATCATCCAGTTCATCCTGGCAGAGAATGATGGAATTGTCTAGAGGTCATCAAGCTAAGAAACTCTGCTTTTATTGAAAGAGGTCACTGGCAATTTATAATTGTCAAGTGTTCCTTCTTCCTTCTTCAGTGCTTTGCTTTGGTCATATTGTGGAAGGAAAACCTTGCAATGGCCACTGTGAACTCTTCCTCTTTTTTTCTTCTTCTTCCCTGGGTCTTTAAGGCATCCTGAAGAGCATTGCACCACACCTGGATTCTATTTTTTTTTAATGTAGAGCATTTGGGTGGCGCATAGAAGGTGATTTGTGATGTGCGGGAGAGCAGAAAGGAAGAATTTGAACTTCACCAGACTTATAGTTAACAGGCTGAAAGGAGAAGAGGCCAGCAGCTTTACTCCTCCAACTGCAGTGCTGAGAAGCTATAGGGCAGCTGGTAAAGCATCTTCCTTCTCTTACCCCAGCACAGAGTAAGAAACACATCAATTTTTCCACAGCCTGCTAGAACAGGTGTTGATAGCAATAGAATCCAATCTGAAGGTGGCTAAATCCTTGATTTAAGCTCAAGGTACAAAGAATGTGACCAGAATACCTCTGGAACCACCTTCTACCGCACGAATCCCAGCGGCCGATAAGGTCCCACAGTGTTGGCCTTCTCTGGGTCCCGTCGACCAAACAATGTTGCTTGGTGGGCCCCAGGGGAAGAGCCTTCTCTATGGCAGCCCCGGCCCTCTGGAATCAACTCCCCCCGGAGATCAGAACGACCCCCACCCTCCTTGTCTTTCACAGGGGTGGGCTACTGCTGCCCGGACAGGGGGGAAGGCAGTAGGGTAGCGAAAATGGAGCTCCGCCCCAGAGCACCCAATTTGCTCTAAAAGATGTTGAAAGAAAATGCAGCGCATCCTGCATAAGCCATGCCCACAGTGTAAAAATTTGGGTAGCCCTTCACTGGACATAGAGGTTAGTGTAGCTAGATAATATAAGATAGCACAGAACAGTGATGGTGAACCCTTTCCCCCTCAGGTGCTGAAAGCATGCACCTGTGTGCTATCATGCACATGCGTGTGCCCACATCCATAATTCAATGCTCCCATGCACCACAACCCTGTTCATGTGTGCATGACCCCTCATGTTCCAAGCGACCTGTTAGGGCTCACAGAGTTGGCCTTTTCGAGGTCCCGTCAGCTGAAACAATGATGGTTAATGGTCCCTAGGGGTAGAGCCTTCTTTGTGGAGGGCCCGGCCCTGTGGAACAAACTCCCCCCAAAGATTAACACCACTCCCACTCTCCCGGCCATCCGGAAGATGCTTAAAACGCACTTATGCCAGCAGGCCTGGGGCTGTTGAGCTCAGACACACTGCTCCAACCTTATTATTGTTGTGAGCCGCCCTGACTTCTCGAAGAGGGGCGGAATACACATCTAATAAATTATTATTATTATTATTATTATTATTATTATTATTATTATTATTATTACTGGAGATTGGTTTGGATAAATTGGTTGATAAAGTTTTTAAAATGTTTTAATGGCATTAGTTTAAAGTTTAGTTTAAATTTTCTCGATTTCTAATGTGTTTTTAATGTATTACTTATGTTGTAAGCTGCCCTGAGTCTCAGGAGAAGGGTGGCCTAGAAATCAAACTAATAAATAAATAATAAATAAATAAATGCTGCCCTGCCACACCCACATGCACGCATGACCATCCCACTCCCCTGTTCCCACATTTCTTGACTTCCAGTGGGCCCAGTAGGCCCGTTTTTCATCCTCCCAGGCTCCAAAGGCTTTCTTGGAGCTTGGGGAGGGTGGAAATACTCTCCCACACACACCTGGAGGCCTTCTAGTGGCCGAAAACGCCTTCCCAGAGCCTCCACGTGAAGCAAAAATCAGCTGGCCAGCACACCCATGCGCACTGGAGTTGAGCTAGGACAATGGTTCGTGTGCTGGCAGATACAAGCCACAGGTTTGTGAGCCATGGGCATAGACTTAGTAATAAGTGGTAAAGTAGGAGGTAGGTAAGTTTGTTAATTTTCTTACATATACCAGGAAGATGAAGACAATTTGTTGCTGGTCTGTTCTGTTTCCCCAAAATACCTTCTCACTATATACCATAATGAAGCAGGAGAAGGTTTCTCAGTTTGCCCCTGGGCCTTTTATTTGCATTTCTTTACCTGCTAAATATTTGTGTCATACACCTGACAAAGAACAAGAATGAATGTTGTTTGTAATTTAAAAATTTCTCCCTGAAAAGCTTACTTTATTGTTTATGGTCTTTAGATAGACGGGATTATCCGGTAGAATTTTCCTAGCAGAGAGATTTTTGAAAGTGGATAATATTGGCTTTTTAATCCACAAGAAATCAGTTTGTAGCACTGTAGGGAATCTCTGAATGGCAGGGCAGGAGGTTGATAAAACAGGATATATGGGCAGAAACCTGAATGTTTGCATTATTCTGTGTTGTGAGGTAAAATGATATGGATTTTCCCCCATCTTTTTATTTGGGCTTGTTTGAAGTGAAAAGGAAATTACTATTTTAAATTTTCCCGAACATTCTCAAGGAAATAATTACCTCAGTGGAGGTAAAGAAGAGGCAAAACTAATTGAAGCTTCATTTGCAATGCCAATTATCCTGGTCTCCTTACTGGAACACACTGGATTCACAGGATTCACTGAACCACAAATTAACTGACTCCATTTAAGTTAGTACAGTGTGAACCTAGTTCTGTAAACCTAGAGAATGGGTTTAATTGTAAAAAAAAAGGTTCATTTAACTATGTTATCTGAATGCAGCAAAGAGAATCCTTGCTTTTACTTCATGTGCAATATAATAATAATAACAACAACAACAACAACAACAACAATAACAACAACAACAGAGTTGGAAGGGACCTTGGAAGTCCTGCTTAGGCAGGAAACCCCACACTACAGATGGATGGTTATTCAACATCTACTTAAAAACTTCTAGTGTTGATGCACTCACAACTTCTGGAGGCAAACTGCTCCACTGATTAATTGTTCAGGAAATTTCCCCTTAGTTCTAAATTACTTCTCTCCTTGTTTAGTTTCCACCCATTGCTTCTTGTTCTACCCTCAGGTGTTTTGGAGAATAGGTTGACTCCTTCTTTGTGGCAACTCCTGAGATATTGGAACACTGCTATCATGGTCCTTCTTTTCATTAAACTAGCTGTTCTGTCGAGCTCTCTGGTAGAATCCTCCCAAAAATGCACAGATACAATTTCACACACACACACGTTTGAAAATTCAAAACAATGTTCTTTATAATGAAAATTCACTGAAACCAAGCCCTCTTTTGGTATAGCAAAGAGCACTCGTCTCCAAACAAAGTGGTAATTTGTACAAGTCCCTTATCAGTTCAGTGATACTTAGCTTGCAGCTGTGAGGCAATTCACAGTTCTTCTTCTTTCACAAAGTGAAACACACTTTGCCCTGGTTTAGTTTCAAAGCGGGGGAAAAATCAGCACACAAAAGGTCAAAGTCAGTAAAGCAGTCACGAAACACAACGATTAGATAATCCTCCACAATGGCCAAACCCATAGGCTGCTATTTATAGCAGCCTCACTAATTACCACAGCCCCACCCAACCACAGGTGGCCTCATTTTCTTTGATAATAATCTCTCAGTTGTTGTTGCCTATGCATCGCTCTCCGCATGCATGGCTGTCTCATTAACTCTTGTTCTGAATCCAAAGAGGAGCTCGATAATTGCTCTCCTGAGCTGTCTGCCCCACTCTCCTCCTCCCTGTCACTCATGTCTTCTTGGTCAGAGGAGCCTTCATCAGCAGATTCCATCTTCTTAAAAACTTCTAGTGTTGATGCACTCACAACTTCTGGAGGCAAACTGCTCCACTGATTAATTGTTCAGGAAATTTCCCCTTAGTTCTAAATTACTTCTCTCCTTGTTTAGTTTCCACCCATTGCTTCTTGTTCTACCCTCAGGTGTTTTGGAGAATAGGTTGATTCCTTCTTTGTGGCAACTCCTGAGATATTGGAACACTGCTATCATGGCCCTTCTTTTCATTAAACTAGCTGTTCTGTCGAGCTCTCTGGTAGAATCCTCCCAAAAATGCACAGATACAATTTTAGACACACACACATTTGAAAATTCAAAACAATGCTCTTTATAATGCAAATTCACTGAAACCAAACCCTCTTTTGGTATAGCAAAGAGCACTCGTCTCCAAACATGCATGGCTGTATCATTAACTCTTGTTCTGAATCCAAGGAGGAGCTCGATAATTGCTCTCCTTCTGAGCTGTCTGCCCCACTCTCCTCCTCCCTGTCACTCATGTCTTCTTGGTCAGAGGAGCCTTCATCAGCAGATTCCACCAGGGGCAAAACAGGCCTGCAGCATGTGGATGTCTCCCCCACATCCACAGTCCTTGGGGCAGGAGCTGGGCCAGAGCTAACCACAACACTAGCCATGCCCAATTCTTGCAAACGTTCTTTATGTTTTAGTCTCTAGTCTCCTAATCATCTTTGTTACTCTTCTCTGCACTTTTTCTAGAGTCTCAATATCCTTTCACAGCTTCTTAATCTACCCCACCTTTGCCCATTGGTTCAGTTTGTCCCTCCTCACATTCTTCCAAAAACCGACAATGATCTGTAAGGAGAAGCAGCATTAGCAAACTCAGAGGAGAAGAGGCAAATCTGGAAGGGAAGAAAAAATGTGCAATATGTATATAAACATGAATAAACAAAGACCGGGACTCAATTATTCTGGAGAACCAGGCTCTTTTTAAAATTGTGTTTTTACTTTTGTACTCTCAAATGAGAGAGAGAGAGAGAGAGAGAGAGAGAGAGAGAGAGAGAGAGAGAGAGAGAGAGAAGAAAAGAACACAGAATGGAAAACAGTAAGAAAAACGGAAACAAGCTGTTTCACAGAGAAAATTGTGTGAATGTGTATATGTGCACACACATGCATAATTTTACTGAAAAGGGCAGGCATCGAACTAATCGGGAGCAGAGAGCTAGCAGCAGAAATTAGATGTGTTGTGCATACATTATTCTTTTGCACTTTGTGATGCCTCGTTTGAAATTGGCAGTGTTTTCAACATATACAGCCAAAAGTGTCATTTCTGCCAGGCAACAGAATCAGTAATTTGAAGTCTTTCTTTTTCCCCTTCCAAGCTCCATCTGTAAGGTTACCAGCTCCATATCCAAAGTCACTTTCTGTCCCTCAAAGTTCTCTAAAATTTGACCGATGAAGCAGAAGCCTCCGTGGTGCAAGAAAAACCATGTACATCTCCGTATAGAACACAAAGCTATCCTGAGGGAGGAGGGAATAAACCCTATACAATGCTGTGGAATTGCAGAATTCATCAGAAAGTCCTGCTGGTTTCTTTCTGCTTTCCCTTAACTCCAAGAAGACTTTTGTGTTGCCATACTGTAAGAACTCCTTGGTTTTATGTAAGCTGCATGTTCTGCAGGGATAGGATAGGAAATATGGTGAGTCTTTGTAAGGAATGTCTTAAGTTAGATGCTCGTTTGGATGGGGGCTCCCACAGAAAAGCCCTGCTTTTTTTCCTTTAGCATTTATTTATTTTATTTATTAATTTAATTGGATTTGTATGCCGCCCCTCTCCGAGGGCTAATCCAACAATGGCACAGGGTGCCTGGATTCCCATGAAGTTGTTCTTACACTGCTGAACCAGTTTTCTTTCTACTCAGCTGCATTGCAATTCAAATGGCATGTCTTTTTCTCTGAAGTTACTTTGTTTGGGATACTTGGGTTTTGAGGCGGACCATTTTCCATTGGTGGCAATTCTTGTCACCCCTGGGCTGAATCTGGTCCAAGAGGCTTCAAGTTTTGTTTTGTTTTTTAAATCCACCTGGTCAATTTCTATGTCAGTTTCCCAACCCCTCTAATACTATTTGGCGGGCCCCAGGGGAAGAGCCTTCTCTGTGGCGGCCCCGGACCTCTGGAACCAACTCCCCCCGGAGATTAGAATTGCCCCCACCCTCCTCGCCTTTCGTAAGCTCCTTAAAACCCACCTCTGCCATCAGGCATGGGGGAACTGAGATATTCTTTCCCCCTAGGCCTTTACAATTTATGCATGGTATGTTTGTTTGTATGTAAGTTTGGTTTCACAAATAAGGGTTTTTTAATTGTTTTAGTATTAGTTTTAGTATTGAATTTACATGATGTTTTATATTATTGTTGTTAGCCGCCCCGAGTCTACGGAGAGGGGCGGCATACAAATCCAATAAATAAATAAATAAAATAAATAAATACATTTGCTGATTGATTTTCCCCCATTCCTATTTATAAAAGGCATGTTTGAGCCTCTTATTCGACTATCTCCTAGGCTTGGATGAAGAAAGATTTCCTTCTCCCCATTCCGGGCCATGGGAATTCTGTACTGCAGCCCACAATTATAGTTGCCACTCAGGGAAAGCCTATCCAACATCCATTGTTGGATTTCAGTGGGAATTCTCAGACAGGAAGAATGGTATCTGAGGAGGTCAGGCATGGTAGCCTTTTTCTCATAGCTCAGATTTGGGGTGGGATGGGGTAGGGAGAAGATACTGAAAACACTGGGGAAGGAATATTTTACTTTCTGTTCTGAATGGGATGGGGGCAAGGACATTTTTGTTATTCTAAGAGATACTATTGCAGGTAGAAAGAAGCACGGTCTCACTGTAAATTCTGCCCTCTCCTCTCAGCTAGCTGATGGGGACATGGATTGGTTCAAGGGGCTCCCTGCCTGTTCTCTGAACTTCAAAATTGGCAGACTGAGACAATTACACAGCTGGTTTCAAGATATTTTGAAGGGTTTGGTTAGTATGTATATGAATATGCCATTTGTTCACATTCAAATTAACGGTAAGTCCAAGGCTGTCAATAATCTGGAAAGCAGTCCTTGAGAAATGTAGCGAAGCCACTTGAAAGAAAAATAAATTTTTTTAAAAAACCAATGGGGCCTTTCCTTCTCTGGTACCCTCTTATTGAAGCCTATGTCAGCCTTATCCAACCTGGATATGTTGTCTTACAACATCTGTTCTTCCCAGCCATTGGCAGGCCTAGATGAGGATAATGGGAGCTGAAATCTAACGCAGCACCAGAATTTGGGATGAAGGGTCTAAGTCTCCCCAAATTATAGCTGTTTCATGTCTGTTGGGGAAGATGACAAGATGTTTCACTGATGGAAATGACCACGTCCTGGGGCTGGTAGTCCTGGTTGACCTGTGACCCTTGAAGCTCACCCATCTCGTTCATGTTGCTGCTGATGCAGTTCATGTCACTCTTGTTACTGTTGTCATCGGAGTTGGGACCAAACATCCAGTCTGCAAGGAGAACAATGACAAAATACCCAAGATAAATTAGTATTACCAAGATAGGAGAACAAGAACTGGGGAATAATCTGATCACATCATTATCGCACGCATCCAAGGCTTACTCTCAAAGTGAGAATTCATCTCAAGGGTGGGATTGCAAGGACATTTGTTTGTCATTATTATTTTCATCATTAGATAGTGGTATTTTCTGTACTCAGGGAGGCAGAAAGATTGGAAGGCGAGACGGAACCCACAAACTCTATCTGTTGAGGTAATATGCTATTTCTCGCCTCGTCTTCCTTGGGGAAGATTTACATTTTCATCTTCATACTTATATTCTTACAATAATATTGTAAACTAAACAAGGAGAGAAGTAATTTAGAACTAAGGAGAAATTTCCTGACCATTAGAACAATTAATCAGTGGAACAGCTTGCCTCCAGAAGTTGTGAATGCTTCAACACTGGAAGTTTTTAAGAAGATTCTGGATAACCATTCAACTGAAGTAGTGTAGGGTTTCCTGCCTAAGCAGGGGGTTGGACTAGAAGACCCCCAAGGTCCCTTCCAACTCTGTTGTTGTTGTTATTATTATTAAATTGCAGGTGAAGAAAAAGCAAGCATTCTCTTTGCTGAGTTCATATAACATAGTTAAATGAACCATATTTTTTTTTACAATTAAACCCATTCTGTGGGTTCACAGAACTATGTTCACACTGTACTAACCTAAATGGAGTCAGTTAATTTGTGGTTCAGTGAATCCTGTGAATGAAGTGTGTTGCAGCAAGGAGGCCAGGAGGATGAACCAGGTCCATCTTGGTACCCTAGGCCAGTGTTCTTGACAACTGAGTCAGAGACTGAGAGTGAGGGAGTGTAGGAACCTGCAAAACCTGAGGAACCACCAGAGACCATAGAACCTCCAATGATGGTAATGTCTGAGGAGGAGGGAGACATTGGGGATCAGGAGCCCCTATTAAATGCCAGGGTCAGAAGGTTACGAAGCAGACAGAAATATCTTTATGGGAAAAGTTCTAGAACATGAGTCTATGAAAGAAAGTCTAGACAGTTATATCTCTAGGAAACAGTTTACCATACCCAGACAGTTATAAGTGAGGATTTACGGGTAAAAAGGTGTGGAGATTCAACGTTTGTAATGGAGAAGGTCCTATATCTGAAGTTCTAGAAATGCTTTGCTGGCAAACTGTTGTTATCCCTTTAAGTTCATTGTGCAGAGATCCAGCTGTCTGAGGAAAGTCTGAAGCTTGGAAAGTATGTGTTTAACCAGACATTAGAGCATTGAAGAAAGTCTAAATTGGATTTGGCTCCCAGCCACAGCCGTTCATTATCTATTAGTCAATTTGCCCGGGAAAGCTGCCAACATGGACTGAGAGACTGACCTTGTTTTGTACAAATCATTTTTAAATATAGATGTGTTTGTTTTGAATTTTCTGCAAGTGGGTTCTCCTTTGTCCTGATCTGGGTAGGTCCAAACAAAACATAGGATAGTGTGTATAATTGGTATTTGACTTGTAGGCCTAGTTTGTACATTACACTAAACTAATAAGCCTTGAGCTGTATGGCAAATGCACATCCCCACATGTACAAGGAGTGGGAGAGCCTGTGCACTCCATTTGCATGAGTGGTCAATGCGCACGCCTGCCGATAGAGTAAATGTAGCTGCATGCACACATGCTTTTGTCTGCCATTCATGCAAAACCATTACCTCTTCCCCCACCTTACCCTCACCAGTCCACAAAGCCAGAAATGTTGGGGTAATCTGCACTAAACCATTTGCACAACATGATTTATGGTTTAGCAATAAATGTATGAACCATCTTTGGAACATTTTAAGCAAATGATGTTTCAGCATGATGTATTAATCCTATGAATCTGTCTCTCATTCAGGTCTAGCATTCTTTCCACATTAACTTTCTTCCAATCTCAAGATATTTCTCATAACCCACTCTTTCGAATTATCCAAAAGTCAGATTATTACATATTAATGCTGTAAAGTTAATTTTGCTTTTACCCTTCAGATCACAGCTATGGTGAGTTGGTTTCCATGGAGGGCTTTAGTATTGGTACTGATAGTTTCTTTAAAAATTAGGTACTATACTTATATATATATAGATTTCAATTTTCTTGAATAACATGAATATAACATATAAATACTTTATGAATATAAAGGCCAAGGCTCTTTATTAACTTTGCATTTTTATTTGAAATATGTGGTTTCTAGATCCTAGAGTCCCAACCCCTGTTTGTTCTATACACAAACTTAAATTCTGGAAGGTCTGTTTTTAAAATAAATGACAATAATATAATGCTTGGTATAAGTCACAAAGAGACCCACTTTGGTGTAGTAATTAAGCTGTTAAGCTAGAATCAAGAGTCTGTTTTCTAGTCCTTCCTTATGCCCAAATCCAGTTGGGTGGCCAGTCACTTTCTCTCAACCCTAGGAAGGAGGCAATGGCAAACTATTTCTGAAAAATCTTGCTGAAAAAACTGCAGAGATTAGTCCAGGCAGCCTCTGAAAATTGAACATGATTGAACAGTTAAAAAAAAAATCACAAAATTATAGACTTGGAAGGAGAAATTATGACAGTATATGTACCACCACTCTGGCTAACTTCTTCTAGGAATTTGACTGAAGTCAACTTCCTTATCCATGTTTTGTTGAATAACTCCACATTAAGGTGAACTGAGAAAGGCAGAGTTTATCTTCTCAAGTGTTGTGGTTAGCTCTGGCCCAGCTCCTGCCCCAAGGACTGTAGATGTGGGGGAGACATCCACATGCTGCAGGCCTGTTTTGCCCCCAGTGGAATCTGATGATGAAGGCTCCTCTGGCCAAGAAGACATGAGTGACAGGGAGGAGGAGAGTGTGGCAGACAGCTCAGAAGGAAATCAATTATCTAGCTCCTCCTTGGATTCAGAACAAGAGTTAATGATACAGCCACGCATGCGGAGAGCAACTGAGAGATTATTATCAAAGAAAATGAGGCCACCTGTGGTTGGGTGGGGCTGTGGTAATTAGTGAGGCTGCTATAAATAGCAGCCAGTGAGTTTGGATATTGTGGAGGATTATCTGATCATTGTGTTTCGTGACTGCTTTACTGATTTTGACTTTTTGTGTGCTGATTTTTCCCCGCTTTGAAACTAAACCAGAGCAAAGTGTGTTTCACTTTGTGAAAGAAGAAGGACTGTGAATTGTCTCATAGCTGCAAGATAAGTATCACAGAACTGATAAGGGACTTGTACAAATTACCAGTTTGTTTGGAGACGAGTGCACTTTGCTATACCAAAAGAGGGCTTGGTTTAAGTGAATTTTCATTATAAAGAACATTGTTTTGAATTTTCAAATGTATGTGTGTCTGAAATTGGTACCTGTGAATTTTTGGGAGGATTCTAACAGAGAGCCCGACAGAACATCAAGATTCATAAATCCATACTGATCAGTTCCAATCCCAAGGAAACCGATTGAATGTTGCCATCTTCAAGGGATGTAACTTCCAAAGAGCACTGCAGAAGATTTTATACCCCCCAAAAGCCCAGATAAATCTACCCTGATATAGTTGTGTGTCTATTTCTTTCATCCTCTTTATAGACAGGCCCACAGGTTCCTTAAACTTGCCCTAAAATAAGGTGCTAGAATCTTTTCCCTAATTAAACATCCCTAGGTATTTTAACTCCCTAGATTCTTAAGTACCTTCCATCACACAATATTAATTCAGCCTGTTAGCCTTAACATACCTCTCAGTTTTTGGGAGGAAATAAAAACATACTCATCGGCTTTAGAAGAGACGCATGTGGAATGCAATTTTAATCAGACTCTTAATTCCTGAGGGTAATATAAACCAAATTAAGCTATTCTTTGCTGGGAGGTGGCATGATAATATTAATAGTGCTGGAATGCAACATCTTGCTGTATCTGAAACCAATTGCAGACTTAAAATGTGTGTCCAGTGACATACATCAACTTTAATTCTGTTTAATTGGCATGGTGCTACTGTCTGTGGGGTACTACAGACAGCAGCATATAAATCCAATAAATAAATAAATACTATGGAAGCTAAAGATACACTTTTTTTATGCTAAATACACTTACTTTGCAGATTTACAGTAGAAATATAATATATCTAATGTATTCTGTCCAGAATGGTTTTGCATGAAATGGCCAGCCATATAAATATGATCAATCAATCAATAAATCTCCTCATATTGTGGGCTTTGCTCAGGTCATTTATATGCCTTGTTGGGGCTCTTAGTCAGAGCCTAGTTCTTGAAAGGCAAGTTCAAAAGCTTTTAAAGTCAATTTTTATGGTTGCTTATCTTTAAAACAGACTTGAACTTAACAAACTTTACAACCTTATGTGTTGCAAGGTACATGTTTACCTAGTAATTGTTGCATGTTTGAAAGTGCACTAGAATAGAATAGAATAGAATAGAATAGAATTTTATTGGCCAAGTGTGATTGGACACACAAGGAATTTGTCTTGGTGCATATGCTCTCAGCGTACATAAAAGAAAAAGATACATTTGTCAAGAATCATGTGGTACTATGATGTAAGCTACAGATGATTGATTGATTCATCAAATGACATTTTCTATGACAAGTGAGATTCTTCTTATCATTCCTGTGCTGGTCTATTATTGCAATAAAGAGTCTAATAAAGAGATTTTTCTCCTCTCCATCAATTGTCATGGCTTAGACACAGTTGTCATTGGTGAACATTATAGCTTTAATCAGTGATGGGCTGCACCCGGTACGACTGGGATTGGCGATCTATTAGAAAAAATGAATATGTATGTGTAATTCTGTGCCGCCGGCATGTGAATGTGCATGCACATGCAAAATTTCACTTTTGTGCATGCACCCGAAGTGAAATCTCATGCATTTTTGGCGACTTTCAGAAATTTTTTGCTTCTGCGCATGCACGGAAGCAAAAATATTGGCAAAAATCAGCAAAATCATGTAAGAGTTTGCTTGGGGTGCATGCACAGATGCGAAATCTTGCAGTGGGAGTACAGCGCAGGTGGCATTGGCATGCTCACTCACGCCAGCCCCGGGGAGCACCAAGGAGGCGTGCCGGTAGGTGCCAGCGATGGCGGCCCTTTTCTGGCTTTAATCCAGGGGTGGGTTCTAACTTATGTCATTGCTGGTTCGCTTCCTCTCATGCCTCATAGCCTTGTAATGCAAAAAATCATTTTAAAAAAAGCCAAAAACAAGATGGCAATCATATGCATGGTGCTGGAAACTCAGTTTCTGTATATGTGCAGAACAACAACAACAACAACCCCAGAAAAAAATCCTCCCCACCTCAAAAAAATCTTTAAAAATAATTAATCAATTTTTTTTAAAAAAAAGATTACGGCATCAACCGAACCAGTTCCGGAACGTCATTTGTCATCACCAGCAGGTCGCTACCAGTTCAGGTGAACCAGTCCGAACTGGGAGGAACCCACCTCTGGTTTTATTACCAGTAAGGAGATACTGTAATACTTCTGGAACTCTGAGGTCCTGATGAACTTGTGTCAAAATTGAAGGGTTTTAGCTGAAATGCACCAGTGGCCAAAGGATTTTTCCTCTGTTCCTCTGTGGCTCAGAACAAAATTACACGGGACACATGTCTACTCGATTTTGCTAAGGAACAAGCAAGGCCCTTCAGCATAATGCATACCAGAAGCAAGCGCAGGCCATCAATCAAAGGCTGATAGCAGAATAGACTCAGTGCACCGTGAAGTATAGCTATGGTCTCTTACACGATTCCAGGCAATTCAGTTCTGAATTTTGTATCAGGTGAAAATCACCCATTAGCAGGGGCTTCTGTATAGTCAAGGCAAGGGAAACAAGGTATACGATATGAAGTGTTATGGAGAAGCCTCACTGAAACCACTTTGCATTGGGTGGTGATGGTTGATGTATTTAGGAGCAGAGCACTAATTACATGATCTTCAACAGTGAAAATCAATGATAAATAGGATATAAATGAGGGCACGGAGAAAACAGCAGGATCTGAAGAAATGTGGCCCTTAGAGATACATTTTTTTCAAATTACTATGTGCTCTCAGGAATCCACATCCTCATTATACATCTTTAATTGCTCTGGCAGCTGGCTAATTACACAAATTATCAGCAAGCCAAACATCATTTCTTTCCAGGGAAAGTATACATAGAAAGTATGGTGACAAATCTTCACCTCTAATGGCAGTGCCAGATCACCCCTTTCCAAGTCATCTGCAATGACAGAGTTTTGGAGGAAACTCCAAAATTTAATGGGTATAATGACAGATATTAATTTTATTCACAGAGTCAGACATCCCAGTAGCAGAACTTATTAGGGGGAAAAAATCTAAAAAAGGTTTTAAAAACCATGGAACAAATTTTTGTTTTAAAATGCAGAGCACTGGGGGAAAAACCAGGACAATAACAATAAAGCACCTCTCTTGATAATGTTTCTGACAGATTACTTAACTAGAATAGAATAGATTTCTTTATTGGCCAAGCATGATTGGATACACAAAGAATTTGTCTTTGGGGCATAGATAAAAGAAAGCATACATTTGTCAGGAATCATGACACAATGATTGTCACAGGCTACAAATGAGCAATCAGGAAACAATCAATATTAATGTAAATCATCAGGATACAAGCAACAAGTTAGTCATACAGTCATAAGTGGGAGGAGATGGGTGATAGGAACGATGAGAAGACTAATAGTAACAGTAATGCAGCCTTAGTTTGACAGTGGTGAGGAAATTATTTCTTTAGCAGCGTTTGGGAAAAAACTGTTCTTGTATCTAGTTATCTTGATGTGTAGTGCTCTATAGAAACATTTTTGAGGGTAAGAGTTGAAACAAGTTATTTCCAGGATGGGGGGAGTCAGTAAATATTTTCACAACTCTCTTTTTGACTCGTGAAGTATATAGATCCTCAATGTAAGGCAGGTTGGCAGCAATTGTTTTTTATGCAGTTCTGATTATCCTTTGAAGTCTGTTAGGTTGCAGAACCAAACCAGACAGTTATTATTAACTATGAAAAGCTACTAGGACAACTTCAAAATGTACAGATGTTATGTTGTAACAAAAGCAAAGTGAAAATCTTTTATACCTTCAGATGCTGTGATAAACCTGCTTGGCCATAATCATGTTGAGTTTCTTATAACAAAGACACCAGAATTGCGTGTTAACTTTCAAGGTTAGTTTTAGCTTCAGAACCAACACATACTGTATATCTTAGTAGTTTTTGTGATAAACAGTATTGTTATTAGCTGGCAAGAGTGTTTTCTTTGAGAAGAGTTTAAGAATGAAGAAATGCACAAAGTACAGTATCCCCATCGTCTCTGATGTAGGGAAAATATGCCCAATGAGTACAGTCTTTATTCAGTAACCATAACTGAGACTAATAACTTGTCATTAAGTAAAACAGTTGCTAAGTTAAACTCTGACTGTGCATATTATCTTACTTCAATTTTCCTTTGCTTTACAGACCTGCAAAGGTTGTAAATGCGAGAATTGGTCAAAAAGTTACTTTTTCATCACTGTCCTAACTGTGAATATTGCTAAATGAGACAGCTGCTAAACAAGATCTACATGTAATAAGGGGGGAGAATCATTTGTTTTGTGAATTGGTCAACTCCAGCAAGATGGTGGGATTTTAGATATTTGGTTTCCCCAGGCCAAAGTTACTCCATTTTGCTAAGGTTGAGTTGAAGCTGACTCTTCCCCTCCAAACCTTTGTAGCAGAGGTATTATCACGGCATTATCACATGACGTATTGTGACTTTCCACCCTTCGGTAAACTGGGTGTGGGTATGGCCAGTGCATGATGCATCTAGCCCATAGGTCATGAGTTTGATACCCCTGCTTTATAGCATCCAAACACTTTGTTAAGTTATGTGCAAAGTAACCCTTGAACAACAAGGATATGCACATGGAAACATTAGCCACACACAGGTACACTAACCTGAGTTAAAGTTTAAAAATAGCACAATCCAATAAACAGTCCAGGTCATACACATAATAGTCAGAATAATGGTCCAAAGAATGTACAATTACAAAGTCTTCTTACCAATTTCCTTTATATCAAGGTATAAACATAGCTCAGATACAATAGAGGACAGAATGCCAAATAAAACATGTCTAAGAGAGAAAACTATGATCCCTAGCTCCCTATTATGGCAACCTACAATTAACCAATAACCTGCAATTAACCAAACAGAAATAGCATACAGTTAAATATAGATATATCAACACAGTTAAAACTACAAATATTCATTGTTGGTTTATATATTGCCAACCTAACTGATTGGACAGAGTCCTAACACACTTCATCAGCATCATCTGCCTGGTTGGGGTGGAGATAGTTGAATATCCATGATCTTGCCCAGAAGTTTCATGTACACATTAAAAAGGGGCACTGAAAGACATTCACCTTGGAGCATGACACGTTGCAGGGGTCTAGAGCTTAACCTCTTCTCCTACTCTAATACTGATTGGATTGGAATGAAGACATATGTGTCCCAGGATAATGTTGCAGGATATAATCTGGATTGCTCCCCACTCCCCACTCTCAAAGTTGGTCCTGAAGGATAACTTGGTCATTGTTTTTAAAAGGCACTGAGAGATCTAGGAAGGCCAGAATGATGGCATCCGCACATCCCAAGATCTCTGAAATAGTCTTGCATGATCAATGCCATTTCAGGATTCTCTGGACTGAATCCAGATTGAAAGGGGTCCATCTCATCCAGAAACCTTTATAACTGACTGCCAACCACCTTCTCAACAACTTTCCCTAAAAAGAAATACAGTGGTACCTCTACTTAAGAACTTAATTCGTTCCGTGACCAGGTTCTTAAATAGAAACGTTCTTAAGCAGAAGCAATTTTTCCCATATGAATCCCATGTAAAAGCAAATAATGCGTGCGAACCCATTAGGAAAGAAATAAAAGCTTGGAATTTGGGTGGGAGGAGGAGGAGGAAGAAGAAGAAGAAGATGAGGAGGAGAGTCGCTGCTGAAGAAAGAAGGAGAAGTGAGGGGAATCAAAAAATCCTAAACTTTAAGGCTTTAAAAAAAAAGGGACTCTGAGGCGGTGAGGAGGAGCACGCGCCTCCAATACACCCGGCGCGAGGCTCCCTCCCATATCCTGCCTCCCATACACTGGCTGCTGCTGCTGCTGCTACCTGCTGCCTCTTCCTTCCCATGTTGAAAGGCTCCCCTCTCCTCTCACTCACTTGCTTTGTAGCCGGCACCATTCCTTCGCTGTGGTGACTCCTTGGCTACTCAGAGCGAAGGGAGAATTTCTTTCATCTGGGTGCTGGCAGAGGTTTATTTCCTCTCCAAGTGCCCAGAGAAAGGAAAATGCTTTGTTTGCTCTGGACTGCCAAAGCTTCCTTAAGCGCCACCAAAAGACTCCTCTGGCAGTCCAAATGGCCGGGATTAAAGGGGGAATGGCAGGAAAATGGTCGGGCCTTCGTACTGCTCTCAAATTTCCTGGCAAATTTTTCCAGGCTCGGGTTCTTAGTTCTTAAGTAGAGGCAAAAAAGTCTTGAACACTCGGTTCTTATCTAGAAAAGTTCTTAAGTAGAGGCATTCTTAAGTAGAGGTACCACTGTAAAAGTTTTCTAAAACCATGGAACCTAAGATGGTCTCTTGAGAAGGGGGTGCACTATCACTTCCTTTAAGGTAGGGGGTATCACTCTCTTCCACATTATTCAGGCCCATCAAATTCCAGCTCCCACGAGGTCTTAACCAAACAGGAGGGAAACAGATACCAAACTGTGGCTTTCACCCATGAAGACATATGTGTCCCAGGATAATGTTGCAGGATCTAATCTGGATAGGTCACCGGAACTAAAGAGTTTTCAGACTCAGATGAAGCCTATCCTTCTCTTTCACACACATTTTGGAGAGAGAAATTCCCTGAGGATGGGCTCCAGCATGAGTCTGAAAGCTTGGAAGACTAAACTTCTGGTCCAGGAGTGGGTTCTAACCAGGGGTAGGCTACTGCCTGGATGTGGGGGAATGCAGTGGGGTAACAAAAATGGAGTTCCACCCCAGAGTACCCATTTGCACTGAAAAATGTTGAAAGAAAATGCAGAGTGTCACAATTCAAAGTGTTGGTTAGGACCTATAAAGCCCTTCATGGCATTGGACCAGAATATCTCTGGGACCGCCTTCTGGCGCACGAATCCCAGCGACCGGTTAGGTCCCACAGAGTTGGCCTTCTCCGGGTCCCGTCGACTAAACAATGTCATTTGGTGGGACCCAGGAGAAGAGCCTTCTCTGTGGCGGCCCCGACCCTCTGGAACCAGCTCCCCCCAGATATCAGAGTTGCCCCCACCCTCCTTGCCTTTCGCAAACTCCTTAAAACCCACCTCTGTCATCAGGCATGGGGGAATTGAAATTTTTTTCCCTTCCCCCTAGGCTTATAGTTTATACATGGTATGCTTGTTTGTATGATTGGTCTCTTAAATTGGGATTTTTTAGATTGCTTTTAATATTGGATTTGTTACATTGTTTTCTTTATTGTTGTTAGCCGCCCCAAGTCTTTGGAGAGGGGCGGCATACAAATCTAATAAAATATATAATATAATATAATATATAAGCCATGCCCACAGTGTAGTAGTAAAATTTTGGGTAGCCCCTCACTGGTTCTAACTAACCTCACTGCCAATTTGCTTCCTCCCACACCACATGGCCCCAGAAAAACCATGGGGGAAAAAAAAATTTAAACTATTTTAAAAAATGGCTGTGCTCACAAACCGGCACAGATGGAACTTGTTCCATGAATTCATCGTGACTTCACCAGTGGGTTGCTACCAGTTCATGTGAACATGTCCAAACCGGGAAGAAACCACCTCAGCTCTGGTCCTGATGACCAACTCATATTGGAACTGTTGTGCTCCAGTTATGAAAGTAGCAAACACACAGGTTGGATGAACTTAATTTAATCAATAAACAACTTCTAATAACTGGCATGGTAGCGGAGACACATACACAAATCTAAATGTAATCTTTTCTTACAAAACCTCAGTTGCTAATTAATCTTCGTAAGTTCATAAGTTCAGCAAAGTCTTAAATCAGAACAATGCAATTATTTTTTGTTACCTGACGAAGTTTCAAAGGCAAAATGCTTAGAAGTCTTTCTCGATAGGCAAGCTGAAGCAGGAAAGCAGAGTAGAAAGTTTCTTAGACATGAGATACTCACGATGGATACACGGTTGTTGTTTCCTGCAGCCTTTCAGCTGCCTCTGCTGTCCTTAAGTAGACTAGGGAAGGGGCCAGTTAGCCCCAAGTCTTACTCCCAAGAAGTAACCACTCCTGCCTCTTGGCAGCTCTGCATGCTCTTGTATTAAGAAGAAGAGAAGCCTCTTCTTCCTCATCACTGCCAAGAAGTATTGACGGTTCCAAAGGCCCTGGCTGAACCTCTGCCTCTGGCATAGAGTCCTCGCCAGCCTCGTCACTGTCTGACTCAGGTGCCAGTTGCACAGGCTGTTGGTGTATTACCAAGTCAGTCTTCTCTCGAACAGGATCCGCTATCAACTACACAGGCCTCTGGTGGGCCACAACAGGATTCTGCAACAGGTGGCTTTGCTCAAAGCCACAAGGATCCTGTCCACTTCCTCAGGATCAACCAGATCAAATTCCTCCTAGATTGCAGGGCTCTGACATGTCTTGGTCACTTCCAAAATACCCCAAGATACTATCTTGCTTGAATGTTCCTTTGATTTTCCAGGTTGGCTACTAAACTGAATGATTTTCCATCCATGTATTAATCAGATACGATAAGGCTTATGTTTCCTTCTCTTCCCCCCCAAAAATCAGTTGAAGTTGGCTAGGTTTTATTTATTTATCTAAATTTAAGGTGAATTGGCTTTTAAAGGGGTTCAGGTCAGGCCCTGTCTGACCAGTAGAACAATACCCTTCATCATAATTAATCATAATCAAAGAAGGAGTCAAGAATTGCTCTAATCTCTGGGGTGACAGAGGGTCAGAATATTCCTGTGTTGCTGGGGAGAGGCAGATATGGCGGGGGCCGCGGAGTTAGCCGTTCCAGGGGAACGAGGGACCGTTGCTTAATAACGATCCCTTGTTCTGGCTCCGTGAGCCCAATCTTGGGTACTGGTGATGAGTGTAACTCTGGCCCTGGGCTCAGGTTGCTGCTGCTTAATGCCAGGTCGGTGGTAAATAAAGCTCTCCTCATCCGGGATCTGATCCTGGATGAGGAGGCCGACCTGGCATGTATTACTGAAACCTGGCTGGGCCCAGAGGGAGGTGTTCCTCTCTCTGAAATCTGCCCAGCTGGGTTTCAGATATGGCATCAACCTCGACCCCAGGGAAGGGGGGGAGGAGTGGCTATTATAGCCAGGGAGAGCCTTTGCCTACGTGGACTCATTGCTCCGGAAATTGCGGGTTGCGAGTCACTCTTGATGAAGTTGGACTTAGGGGTTCAGGTGGGCTTATTTCTCACGTACCTGCCTCCCAGCTGCGTGTCAAAAGCCCTGCCTGTGCTACTCGAGGAGGTAGCCGGGTTGGCGGTGGAGTTCCCCAGACTTATTGTCTTGGGGGACTTCAACCTGCCGTCACTCGGCGAAACCTCTGGGTTGGCACAGGAGTTCATGGCCACCATGACAGCCATGGACCTGACTCAAGTAGTACAGGGTCCGACTCATGAGGGGGGGCACGCACCCGACATGGTATTCCTTTCCGAGCAATTGGGTAATGGTCTGAGACTAAGGGGCTTAGAAGCAGTGCCTTTGTCATGGTCAGACCATTTTCTACTACGGCTTGACTTCCTGGCTCCAATCCTTCCCCGCAGGGAGGCGGAACCAATTAAGATGTTCCGCCCCAGACGCCTGATGGACCCAGAGGGCTTTCAGACGGCGCTTGGGGTTATTCCAGAGGCACTCGTCCACAGTTCGGCATAGTCTCTTGCGGAGGCCTGGAACACGGCTGCTGCGGAGGCTCTCGACCGGATTGCGCCTTTGCGACCTCTCCGAGGCGTTAGACCCCGTAGAGCCCCATGGTTCAACGAGGAGCTCCGGGAGTTGAAACGCCAGAAGAGACGTCTAGAGAAGCGATGGAGGAAGAGTAGGTCTGAATCCGATCGAACACTTGTAAGAGCTTTTATTAAGACTTACAAAGTGGCGCTCAAGGCGGCAAGATGCGTGTACCATGCCGCCTTGATTGCATCAGCGGAATCCCGCCCGGCCGCTCTGTTTAGGGTGACCCACTCCCTTCTTAATCAGAGGGGAGTTGGGGAGCCCTTGCAGAGTAGTGCCGAGGATTTTAACATGTTTTTCGCTGATAAAGTCGCTCGGATTCGGGCCGACCTCGACTCCAATTGTAAAACAGAGTCGACTGACAACGAGTCAGTCGAGGTGACTGGGGCACGTACTTGTCCACCTGTCTGGGAAGAGTTTGATCTGGTGACACCTGATGAAGTGGACAAGGCCATTGGAGCTGTGAGTTCCGCCACCTGTTTACTGGATCCGTGTCCCTCCTGGTTGGTTTCGGCCAGCAGGGAGGTGACACGGAGCTGGGCCCAGGAGATTACCAACGCTTCCTTGGGGAGGGGAGTTTTTCCATCACTCTATAAAGAAGCGCTTGTGCGCCCCCTCCTCAAGAAGCCCTCCCTGGACCCAGCTGTGCTTAATAACTATCGTCCAGTCTCCAACCTTCCCTTTATGGGGAAGGTTGTTGAGAAGGTGGTGGCACTCCAGCTCCAATGGTCCTTGGAAGAAGCCGATTATCTAGGTCCCCAGCAGTCGGGTTTCAGGCCCGGTTACAGCACGGAAACCGCTTTGGTCGCGTTGATGGATGATCTCTGGCGGGCCCGGGACAGGGGTTTATCCTCTGTCCTGGTGCTCCTTGATCTCTCAGCGGCTTTCGATACCATCGACCATGGTATCCTTCTGCACCGGCTGGAGGGGCTGGGGGTGGGAGGCACTGTTCTTCAGTGGTTCTCCTCCTACCTCTCTGGCCGGTCGCAGTCGGTGTTAGTGGGGGGACAGAGGTCGACTCCTAGGTCTCTCCCTTGTGGGGTGCCTCAGGGGTCGGTCCTCTCCCCCCTGCTATTTAACATCTACATGAAACCGCTGGGCGAGATCATCCAAGGACATGGGGTGAGGTATCATCAATATGCGGATGATACCCAGCTTTACATCTCCACCCCATGCCCAGTCAATGAAGCGGTGGAAGTGATGTGCCGGTGCCTGGAGGCTGTTGGGGCCTGGATGGGTGTCAACAGACTCAAGCTCAACCCGGATAAGACGGCGTGGCTGTGGGTTTTGCCTCCCAAGGACAATTCCATCTGTCCGTCCATTACCCTGGGGGGGGAATTATTGACCCCCTCAGAGAGGGTCCGCAACTTGGGCGTCCTCCTCGATCCACAGCTCACATTAGAACAACACCTTTCAGCTGTGGCGAGGGGGGCGTTTGCCCAGGTTCGCCTGGTGCACCAGTTGCGGCCCTATCTGGACCGGGACTCATTGCTCACAGTCACTCATGCCCTCATCACCTCGAGGTTCGACTACTGTAATGCTCTCTACATGGGGCTACCTTTGAAAAGTGTTCGGAAACTTCAGATCGTGCAAAATGCAGCTGCGAGAGCAGTCATGGGCCTACCTAGGTATGCCCATGTTTCACCATCACTCCGCAGTCTGCATTGGCTGCCGATCAATTTCCGGTCACAATTCAAAGTGTTGGTTATGACCTTTAAAGCCCTTCATGGCATCGGACCAGAATATCTCCGAGACCGCCTCCTGCCGCACGAATCCCAGCGACCGATTAGGTCCCACAGAGTGGGCCTTCTCCGGGTCCCGTCAACTAAACAATGTCGGTTGGCGGGCCCCAGGGGAAGAGCCTTCTCTGTGGCGGCACCGGCCCTCTGGAACCAACTCCCCCCAGAGATTAGAACTGCCCCTACTCTTCCTGCCTTCCGTAAACTCCTTAAAACCCACCTTTGCCGTCAGGCATGGGGGAACTGAACATCTCCCCCTGGGCACGTTTAATTTATGCATGGTATGTCTGTGTGTGTGTCTGTTAGCATATGGGGTTTTTAAATATTTAAATATTTTAAATTTGTCTGATTGCTTATGATTTGTTTTTACATGTTGTGAGCCGCCCCGAGTCTTCGGAGAGGGGCGGCATACAAATCTAAGTAATAAATAAATAAATAAATAAACCCAAGTCCCAGGACAACAATTAGGTGTTTAGCAATTTCCCAAACATCAGAAAGAACATGAATGTATCTCTGGCAGGATAACATTCCAGAGGGCCTGAAGCAGGAAATACTCCTTTTCACTTCTGCCTCTGACTTTGACACAACAGCAGGAACTGATGGTAAAATCATCATGTTATCACATTTGACAGCATTTTTTATCTCCTACAAGGCTGTTCATGAACATGTTCAAAGAGATGGGGAGAAGTTTCCTTTGGAAACAATGACACTGGTGAGCTGTAAGCCAAATGCCCTCAGGGAGCTCATGATTAAGGATGCACAATTTCCCTCTGTTTTCTTCCTCTTCCAATTTCATCCCCCCCCCCCCCAGGGACTCTATTTGTCACTCTTCTCACCTGGTGTACTTTCTGTCTCCATTCTTTCATGTAGCCCTAGCACCTTTTCTCTCACTCTTTAATTTCTAAAGATGAGAAATGCTGTAGAGTCGTGCCACTGTTGCATCAAGCATCCTCATTTCTCCAGAGGTTATCTTAGGGAAGGGCATAGACAGGACTTCTGCGACATATAAGGATTTTGTTTTTGTTTTAAATGTGTCCCTTTCAGTTGAGAGATTTTCAGAATGTAAGCCCATGACATTTACCTGGATAGCACTGCTGCTGAGAGATAGCAAAAAGCATTAAATCAATGCTGGCTATTGCCTTATGAAAAAGTCCAATTAGATCAAATGTAACTAGAATTGCAGAGGAATTACTGAGGAACATGGAAGAGCATGACAAATAGTCAAGTTTATAAAGATTAATCTCTTTGGAACTTTTAAGAGCAGTTGCTGTCATGCTGATATTGCTAGAGCATCATCCCAAGATGAAAATCCCAAGAATATCTGGTAGGCATCAAACATCAATTCATTTTCAAGATCATCTTCTGTCCCAAAAGCCATTCTGTGGCTCCAACTAAGGGAGATTGTGAAGGAATCTGGCCATTGGTATGAGACCTTCTTCTAAACACCAGTTGTGGAGCTTCTCTTTAAGACAGAGATAGTGTTGTGGTTCACTGCACAAATAATCATGGAGGTAGAGGAGGAAGAGACTAGGGAGGCGCAGCATAGACGTCCTATGTTTCTGGCACCTGAAATGGACAGTGAAGGAGATGAGGGGTCAGAGTCAGAACAACAGCCAGGGCTTGCTGCACTTCCTGAGATGAACGAGTCAGCACTTCCTGTCAGAAATTATTCAGCACTTCCTGTCTTAAGTGACAGGGGAAGAGGAGGAGCCTCTTCTGGATGCTAGGGTGCAAAGAGCATCTAAGAGAATTGACTGGTTGGCTAGGAGAAGTGTCACTCATGAGTAGTACTGCTGCTTAATAGGTCATGCCCTCAGGGTATTTAGGAGTGAGCAGAGTCACATCCCACTGCAGAAAACAATGGATTATTCTGGCTTCCAGTTTCATGATCATTGTTTTGCATTTGAAAGAAAAGTTTTGGCTTTAAGAAGGACTCTGAACTTCAAAGATTACTCCGGTATATCTTTGCTTCCGATAATTTCCAGCTGGGTAATTATTATTTGTGCTTCTCTCTTTTTCTGGGACTCTTTCCAGCTGAAATATCCTCCCTGTTTGTTTCGGCCAAGAAATTTATAGACTTTTGCTTTCTCCAAAAAGCTTACTCTTTCTACAAAAGATTTTTATTTGTAAATATACTCCTTGTACAAAGTAAATTCCTTTATTATTTAATCCTGATGGGCTGCATTTGATTCCGGGGGGGGGGGGTGTTGATGCTAGAACATAACAGAGAGATAGATAGATAGAGAGATAGAGAGATAGAGAGATAGAGAGATAGAGAGATAGAGATAGAGATAGATAGATAGATAGATAGATAGAGATAGAAAAATAGATAGGTAGGTAGGTAGGTAGGTAGGTAGGTAGGTAGGTAGATAGATAGATAGATGATAGATAGATAGATAGATAGATAGATAGATAGATAGATAGATAGATAGATAGATAGATGATAGACCTGTGATTGTGAACTTATGACATGTGTACTGGAGGTGGCACTCAGCTACCAGCATGCATGTGTGCGACAGAACCCAGAAGAGCAGCTGGTCAATTGCTCTCTTAAGGGTTCAGGTGCTCTGGCATGCGCTCTCTCATTCCAGTTTCAGCATTTGGTGCTGAAAAGGTTAACCATCACCAGTAACATACAGATGGGAGGGGAGGTGTTTATGCATATGTTTTGGGAATGTCCGGTAGTGCAGAACTTTTGGAAAGAAGTGTAAGAGGACGCTAATAGGATGTTAAATATATGATGGACAATTATAAAGGAAATGGTGGTATTAGTTAAAAGGAATGAGTTGGGAAAATTTAGAGAAATAAAAGAAGCAGTGATAGAAAGCGCTCAGGCGGTTATAGTCTTAGGCTGGAAGGATGCGACAAAATGGACAATACAAAATTGGTATTGGTACATGGTGGATCATATCCAGTTTGAGATTATGGATAAGAGGATGAATTCGGCCAATGAAACTGATCTGCAGGAACTGATGGGACGATGGGACAAGGTAAGAGGACATGTGATTAGTAGAATTCGAGACCAAGGTGTAAGGAATTAATTAGAATCACTTTATAATATGTAAATAGATATATTGCTCTTGAGATAAAATGATATATAGAAAATATGCCCGCATTTTGGTGGAGGGGTATGAATGTTGTCTGCTGGTGGGCACTTTGAACATTGAGTACATTGTTATGTGTTGTGTGAATGTTTTTTGACATATTGTTATTATAAAAACCAATTAAAAATCAAATAAATAAAACAGGATAAGCTTTTTCAGGCCTTTAATTATTTCATAAAGCCTGTTTCACAAAATTGTTCATTGTGCTCATACAGCTTCAGCAAATCTTTTCATTTGCCGATGACAGACTTAGAGGGTGGGGAAGCTTAGTGGCTCCCTTTACCTAAAGATATCCACAGTATAAATCTTATCAATTACTCTGCACAGTCTGTTTACCTCCTGGCAGAGCAGAGAGCTATGGAAGAGAGGCCACACAGGGAGGTGCTAAATGGACTCAGCTTGAAATAAATGAACATGCATTTACATCCAGAGCCCTAAAATCAAGATATATCCACCAACAACCTACTTACATATTATCTACCCTTGGCCTCCTTGTGTAGTCTTTATTTATACTATGTTCTGTCGGGCTCTCTGGTAGAATCCTCCCAAAAATTCACAGGTACAAATTTCAGACACACACACGTTTGAAAATTCAAAACAATGTTCTTTATAATGAAAATTCACTTAAACCAAGCCCTCTTTTGGTATAGCAAAGAGCATTCGTCTCCAAACAAACTGGTAATTTGTACACAGAATTGTATCAGTTCTGTGATACTTAGCTTGCAGCTGAGGCAATTCACAGTCCTTCTTCTTTCACAAAGTGAAACACACTTTGCCCTGGTTTAGTTTCAAAGGGGGGGAAAATCAGCACACAAAAGGTCAAAGTCAGTAAAGCAGTCACAAAACACAAAGATCAGATAATCCTCCACAATGGCCAAACTCACAGGCTGCTATTTATAGCAGCCTCACTAATTACCACAGCCCCACCCAACCACAGGTGGCCTCATTTTCCTTGATAATAATCTCTTAGTTGTTGTTGCCTATGCATCGCTCTCCGCATGCGTGGCTGTATCATTAACTCTTGTTCTAAATCCAAGGAGGAGCTAGATAATTGATCTCCTTCTGAGCTGTCTGCCACACTCTCCTCCTCCCTGTCACTCATGTCTTCTTGGTCAGAGGAGCCTTCATCAGCAGATTCCACCGGGGGCAAAACAGGCCTGCAGCATGTGGATGTCTCCCCCACATCCACAGTCCTTGGGGAAGGAGCTAACCACAACATACTATTGGGTCTGAATAACAAGGATGTTCCCATTTTTATCTGCAAAAAGTCATAAGGATTGCAATTAATTGTAATATGATGAACATATGATCTGCAAGTATTGCAGCAGTTCCCATACTTAGTTGTTGGCACCTTTAGCTAAGGAAATAATATAACAGGTGATTGGGAGACCTTTTCCTGAGGCTCCTGAATGCTTCTGGTTGTCAAATTAGATGTAATTGTCAGATGAACAAATGGCCTGATCTGGTATACCACATGACCTTTAAATAAATATGAAATCATGTAGTCATGAATTAGTACACATTTCTTGAGATAATTGACCCATTCCTTTAGCAGCTTAACAGTAGAATGCTTGGTCCACATGAAAAAAATTTAGATCCAACTGTGGTGTAACCCATTATCATTGCAGGTTACTTATTTATTCCTGACACTCAAAGCCTACACTCAAATCATACCAGGTTCAACCAATCTTTAGGTCTTTCAATACTTTTGTAGAACAGCTTTCAATTGGCCGATGCAAATTGCTAGGATGTTCTCAGAACAGCAGAAGTGATTTAAAATTTCATGTACTGAAAGTGTTAAAGTAGTAGAATGAAGAGGACAACATATGTATCATCTCACATTATTGATTGTAAGTGTTCGGGATTTTATTTTGTTTTAATTTTTGCTTAAAGCTGGCTTTAAAATGGGATTGTACTGGCATTGGTGGCTTAACACAAATCAGAGAGAAGCTACCATATTTTTCAGAGTATAAGACGCTCCAGAGTATAAGACGCACATTGGTTTTTGGGGAGTAAAACCAGAAAAAAAACCCCTGTCTCTAGCTACAGCATCCATTGCTATTCATCTGACTAGCGCCCTTGCAGCAAACAGCAAATAGCAAACAGCAAACAGCCTGGTCAGCTTTAGCACATTATCATAGCCTGATTCAGCACAAGCAGCTGATTGGTGGCTGGATTGGCCTCCTGGAATTCTGCCAATCAGCTGTTCCAGACTGTGGGGATTTCCACAGCATATCACCATCTCTGTACGTCACATTTTTGGCTTCCATGTGTCATGTTTTTGGCTTCCCAATGCTCTGTTTTAAACCTGTTCCAGGCTGCCAAGATCACTACAGCACATTGTTGCCAATTGCCGTTTTTACGCATCACATTTTCTGCCTCTGTGTGTCACGTTTTCGGCCTCCCCATGCTCCATTTGTGGCCTCTGCAATGTTGCATTTTTGAACAGTTCCAGGCAACGTGCGTTGACCAAAAGTGGGGCGTGCAGAGGCCAAAAATGTGATGCACAGAGGCCAAAAATACAAAGCAGGGAGGCCAAAAATCGCAATGTGCATAGGCTGAAAATGCGATGTATTTGTATTTGTATTTATTAGATTTGTATGCCGCCCCTCTCCGAAGACTCGGGGCGGCTAACAACAATAAAAAAGACAATGTGAACAAATCTAATATTAAAAATAATGTAAAAAAACCCAATTTAAGAGACCAATCATACAAACAAGCATACCATGTATAAATTCTATAAGCCTAGGGGGAAGGGAAAAAATTTCAATTCCCCCATGCCTGACGACCGAGGTGGGTTTTAAGGAGCTTGCGAAAGGCAAGGAGGGTGGGGGCAACTCTGATATCTGGGGGGAGCTAGTTCCAGAGGGTCAGGGCCGCCATAGAGAAGGCTCTTCTCCTGGGTCCCGCCAAAAAGTGGCAATGTACAGTGGCAATGTGCTGTGGCAATCCCCACAGCCTGGAACAGGTCTAAAATGGGATATACAGAGGCTGAAAACAGCCAAAGGGAGGAGGCGGACAGGTGAGTGGGGCTTCAGCAACATTTGGTGTATAAGAAGCATGACAATTTTCACCCACTTTTTTAGGGAGGAGTGCATCTTATACTCCAAAAAGTATGGTAATTGTTCACGACAGTTATTCATAGTGAACAGTAAACAATATTGAAAGACCTGGCCAGACAATCTACAATATCAGATAATGTGATCTAGTAGAATATCCATGAGTGTGGATATGTATTCATCTCTCCCTTTTAAGATTTGTTGTGCTTACATTTACTGTACATGAGAATAAAATATGGTGGGGACAAAAGCTCTCCAGTTTTTTATAAATGCAGAATGCAAGGTCATAAGATTGTATGACTGTAATAATTGGGTTTTAAATTGTTTTGATATTGTTTTTAGTTGTTGTAAGCCTCCCGGAGTCCTTCAGGAGTTGGGCGGCATACAAATTTAATAAATAAATAAATCTATCTGGAAGATAAATTTCCAAACAAAAGAAGAAGAAGTGGCTCGGATCAATGAGAATCTTCATTGTCAGAAGCATGTTCAAAAAACACAGTAGCCTTTCTGAGACCTCTAGAAAGAAGTGGGATCAGTAATGTCAAGGCAAGTTATCTGCTTTTATTTCTAGGAAAATAAGATTGAACATGACTTTAGCAAAACAATGAGCTTGGCTGTTTAAAAAGGGGAAGGAAATTACACTGAAGATGGGGCAGGTGAATGGCAAGAACCTCTAATTTGTAAAAAATACTGGAAGTCAGAACAGAAGCTTGTGTGCAAAAAAAAAGAGCAACTAGAAGGTCAGTTCTTTTTCTCATTGGTTTTTCATTAGAAATAAGAATTAGCCATGATAAACAGAATTCCCAAGAATATTTACATTCTGCTGCCTGGGATCAAATTCAACAGAACACAACAAATGAAAGCAAATGCATGTGTCAGAACTGTTTTCTCCAAGTGACAACGAAAGAGGAAGCTTTAAAAATGATCAAAGCATAGTATTGTTGTTCCCATCATCAATTAAACTTTTCCAGGTAGTTAAAATGCCAGCTAAAAATCTCTTAGGTGGTAATCTTAGACTTGGGAGCAAAATCTATAGAACTAACATCTAATCAAACATGTTCAGGTCTGTTCTGAGCTATTTGCATATGCATTATCCCTTTGTCCTGCCCAGATAATAAGTTACCAATCATCAGAATTAAAGGAATATTAAATCGAAGACTGGGTATTCTGCAGCATGGGAGACTCTAATTCTTTTCAGAAATATTCATAAGTGAAGTACAATACAGCTGTGTTATTATGACCGAGGAGGCACAGTGATAGCAATTTCCGTATTATCTAAAGGAGGCTAAACAGAAAGTCAGCCTCTGCTTTCTCTCATTCCAGAGTGCAGGATGTAAAAGAATGGATTTCAATTTTTGGAAAGTAGATCTAAATAACAGAATAACTCATCATTACAATAAAAATGGTTTGAAAGTGGAATCATTTGTCCAGGTACAGTGCAACCTCTACCTAAGAACACCTCTACTTAAGAACTTTTCAAGGTAAGAACTGGGTGTTCAAGATTTTTTTTGCCTCTTCTCAAGAACCTTTTTCTACTTAAGAACCTGAGACTGGAAAAATTTCCCAGGAAATTTGAGAACGGCATGAAGGCTCGGTCACTTTCCTGCCATTCCCCCTTTAATCCGGGACATCTCAGGCTTTTCTGGGCTGCCAGAGAGGAGCCTTTTGGTGGCGCTTAAGGAGGCTTTGGCAGTCCAGAGCGAATGAAGCATTTTCTTTTCTCTGAGCACTTGGAGAGGGAATAAACCACTTTGCTGTGGTGACTCCTTCGTGCTGCCTCCCATACGCCTGGTGTGAGGTTGCCCCCTGGAGTGTCTGGGTGTGGAAAAGCAAAAGGGGGCACTTTGCCCTGGCTGGATCAACTCAGCTTCAGCCAGACCAAGGAGTCATCACAGTGAAGGAAAGCGCCGGCTACAAAGTGAGAGAGCGAGAGGAGAAGGGGATCCCTTCAGCATGGGAAGGAAGAGGAAGCAGGTAGCAGCAGCAGCAAAGGAATGGGAGGTTCCCCCCTCTCACCCATCTGAGTTTCTCTCTCTGGCGCAGTGTATGGAAGGCAGCCTTATGCCAGGTATATGGGAGGCACGTGCTCCTCCTCACGTGCTCCTCCTCGCCGCCTCAGAGTCCCTCTTTTTTTTAAGCCTTAAAGTTTTGGATTTTTTTGATTCCCCTCCCCTCACCTTTTTCCTTCAGCAGTGACTGTTCTTCTCCTCTTCTTCCTTCTCCTCCTCCCACCCAAATTCTGAGCTTTTATTTCTTTCCTAATGGGTTTGCATGCATTATTTGCTTTTACATTGATTCCTATGGG
The DNA here is from genome assembly GCF_031021105.1 of Erythrolamprus reginae. NCBI lineage: Eukaryota > Metazoa > Chordata > Lepidosauria > Squamata > Dipsadidae > Erythrolamprus > Erythrolamprus reginae. The sequence goes on from NC_091952.1 coordinate 71,916,222, forward strand.
AAAAATTGCTTCTGCTTACAAACTTTTCTACTTAAGAACCCGGTCACGGAATGAATTAAGTTCTTAAGTAGAGGTACCACTGTACATACATATCACTGCTATATACATTCAAGGAAGTATGTTGGGAATGCTTTATTTTGAACTTCAGCAAAGAGGAGTATTGGACTCAATGATCCAAGTTGTTCCCTCCAACTCTATATTTCTATGAATCTGGAGCCCTTCAGCTGTTGCTGAACTAACAATTCCCAGCATCCAGGCTGAATAGTCCACAGAGGGAGCCAAACAATGAAGTGTGCATCATGTTCTTGTGAATCCTGCTTTTGGATCTACGCCATGATATTGCATACACATACAAAAGCTTTGATCACGACAACAAGTTGTTTATATTATCATTGTGATCAAATAATTGGATTGTGAGGAGGACATCTCCAAAGCTGTAATATTGCAACAGTTGGAGTGCCATAGTCTCTCCGCTTTGATTTAATGCCAGTACAAGCTAAGATTACATAATAGAAGAGGGTGGAAGAACAGCACCCTTCAGGCAAATCCTGATGCATCAAAAGCAAAATGTGTTTTGCTAAAGCAAAACAGCAGAAAATATAGGTATAGGTGTATAGAAATCACTTAATGTCCCAGTAAAAAAAAAAAAAAAGACTTGCTTCTCTTAATGCAATGTGACTCTCTGGCAAACAACAAATTCAGAAAAATCAGACTTTTCCTGCCTCGGCATGGCCCTTGCTCTCTCTTTTAAATTTTAACAGTGGCAATGTGTTCAGTAATTATAGTTTAACTAACATTCACTTTCCAAAACTATGAAAATACATACATATTTGGGGATTCAGTGCATCCTACAAACATCATGACAGTCCCCCTTCCCACTCCTTTCCAATATTTAAGAAGTGAAGCACATACATATTAGCTTTTGTCTTTGTTTTTTATTTTATTTTATTTTCGGTATTCAAATATCTAACCATTTCACAAATGCTTGTCAGAAGCCGGGGCTACGTTCGCTCTCCAAAGTTCTGTTTGGGGCATGGTTCATGCTTCTCTAAAACAGTGATTTTCAACCTTTTTTGAGCCGCGGCACATTTTTTACATTTACAAAACCATGGGGCACATTGAGGGGGGGGGGGGGCGAAAAAAAGATTGGACAAAAACATTCTCTTCCTCCCTTTCTCTCTATTTCTCCCTCTTTCTCTCCCTTCCTCTTTTTCTCTCTCTCCATCCCTCTTTCTCTCTTCCTTCTTTCCTCTTTTTTGCTCTCTTTCTCTCTCCCTCCCTACCTCCCTCTATGTCTTTCTCTCTCCCACATTCCCTCCCTCTCTTTCTCTCTCTCTTGCTTTCTTTCTCTCTCTCGCCCTCTCTCTTGCTTTCTTTCTCATTCTCTTTCTCTCTCTTGCTTTCTTTCTTTCTCTCTCTTGCTTGCTTTCTTTTGCTTGCTTTCTTGTTTTCTTTCTCTCTTGCTTGCTTTCTCTTTCTCTCTCTTTCTTTCTCTCTCTCTTGTTTTCTTTCTCTGAGCTTCGCGGCACACCTGACCATGTCTCGCGGCACACTAGTGTGCCATGGCACACTGGTTGAAAAACACTGCTCTAAAAGACAATTTTACCACTGGCTGTTTGTGAATCCAAAGCCTCTGCTAAGTCAAAACTAAAATATCCCTGATAAGGTTTTACAGAATTCACCATCCCTCTGGATGGCTATTATTTTTAGGGACTTTCTTCACTTTAGGATCCAAATAGAATCTGCCTTGTTATATCCCATGAATTGACTTTTTGGTTGATAAATAATAATTCTTTTTCTATGTGGTATCTATACATACCCAGTAACTTCCATCTATTTTCATAGCATTTAGCTTTGAATCTCCTGATTGTTCCCCTGCCTTTAATGTTTGTCTGAATCCCTACTAAGGTTTGATAACTAGAACTGGGGATAGTACCTGAACTGGGATCTGATAAATTCACCATTAAGTAAAACTATTTTGTTCTGGATTTTCAAGAGTATACATTTGTGAATCCAGCACCACTTGATTTATTTCCTAAGTGAATAATTCTGAATTTGATTCTGCTTCATTTCATACTTTCACCCCATGTTTCTAATCTATCAAGGTTGTTTTGAATGAATTTCTGTCTTTTTGAATATCAGCTACTTCTAAAATATTGTGCCGGCTATACATTTGATAAATGTTATCTTTTCATCCAAGTAATTAATAAGAGTATTGAAAAATACAGTGCCCAAGACTGTATACTATGGCACTTTATTTCAGTTTGAAGAAGAAAAAAAAAGATGAACAATCTTTGAGTATGATTTTCAAGCCAATTATATATCCATTGTACCTAGCTCACGCTTGGCTAGCTTGTTGGTATGAGTAATTCATCAAAATAATATTTTCTCATGTCCTTGAATTCTTCAGCTGATGTTTAAGAAATGTTTTCTGATTATTTCTTTATGTTGAAGATGTAATGAACCTGAAGAAGAATTAACATATGACTTGGACTTATGTTTTGGCTATTCCATAAACATGCAAAATATTACACAGGGCAAAACCCGAACTCAGAACAATCTACATATATATATATATATACAACAACACAAAGATTGGAACTTCAGCCTGATGATGGTGAATGTGATTTCGCCGAAACGTCGCATAGACATGCAAAATATTACACAGGGCAAAACCCGAACTCAGAACAATCTACATCCCTTAATTTTCAAATTCAGCTTAAACATGTGACATATATATATATATATATATATATATATATGTATATGTATATGTATATGTATATGTATATGTATATGTATATGTATATGTATATGTATATGTATATGTATATGTATATGTATATGTATATGTATATGTATATGTATATGTATATGTATATGTATATGTATATGTATATGTATATGTATATGTATATGATATATCTTCTCTATTATTCAATAATAGGGTAGACATTACAATAATAGGGTTTTTAGCTGTAGTTTTTTTTAATGTATTAGATTTGTTTTGTACGCTTTGTTTCTATATTTATTGTGAGCCACCCTGAGTTTTCGGAGAAGGGCGGCATACAAATCTTAATAATAATAATAATAATAATAATAATAATAATAATAATAATAATAACAACAACAACAACAACACCTGAATATATAAGCTGTGACTACCATACAAGTAAGGTTGATTGCCCCAAAGGCTGGTTGCTTAAAGATAGTAGTTAGAATAGAATAGAATAGAATTTTATTGGCCAAGTGTGATTGGACACACAAGGAAGTTGTCTTGGTGCATATGCTCTCAGCGTACATAAAATAAAATATACATTTGTAAAGAATCATGTGGTACGACACTTAATTATTGTCATAGGGGTCAAATAAGCAATGAAGAAGCAATATTAATAAAAATCTTAGGATATAAGCAACAAGTTACAGCCATACAGTCAACCTGGGAGGAAATGGGTGATAGGAATGATGAGAAAAACTAGTAGAATAGAAGTGCAGATTTAGTAGAAAGTCTGACAGTGTTGAGGGAATTATTTGTTTAGTAGAGTGATGGCGTTCGGAAAAAAACTGTTCTTGTGTCTAGTTGTCTTGGTGTGCAGTGCTCTGTAGTGATGTTTTGAGGGTAGGAGTTGAAACAGTTTGAAACAGGATTAATGTGCAAAGTCACTATTCTTAATCCATTGAAGTCACAGTATCTCAGTGCCTGATTATACAAAGCAATAATCAGACTGAGATAGCTTGTATATAGAACATACATTTAGAATAGAATAGATTAGAATAGAATGTTATTGGCCAAGTGGGATTGAACACACAAGGGATTTGTCTTGGTGCATATGCTCTCAGTGTAGATAAAAGAAAAGTTTGTCAAGAATCATAAGGTACAACATTTAATGATAGTCCAGGTCAGTGGTGGGCCCCTGGCAGTATGGCTAATTGTGTGCAGCTCCATGGCTCTGGTGCGTGAGTGCAGGATCAAGTGCAATTTTGCTTCCTGCACCTGTGCAGGTAGCAAAATCTCACACGGGGAAACACATGCATGTGCATTTCGGTGAGGTTTTTTGCTTCTTCACAAGCAGAGAAAATCATGCATTTAAAAAAAAATGCACACTGAATAATTCTGTTAAGCCAATGTAATAGAAAAAAAATGCAATCTCAATTGATACTATGGCATTCAAACATTTGGGGAAAAGGTTAAAAAGTGACAGCATTAGGGGTTACTTTCAAATTAAGGATATAATTGAGCCAAATGATCTGCAGCCAAAGCCACCAGACCCCAAAATGATCATAACCAAACACCTATTGATCATAATCAAGCAAAACAACAACAAAACACACCTTGCATAATTGAAAATTATCAGATTTAGACTGTATTCATCTGAAATAATATGCTGTACACTGCCTACGGATTTTACTAGTAGGTGCTAGAAACTAGAATGAGGTAAGATCAGCAGCTATTAAATACGTCAAATGTAAATATGCCCAGAATGATGATTGAAAACTGATCGTAAAAACTGAATATAAATGGTTTTTATTGAGAAAGTCTTCAGCAGAATATTTTTGCCTCATTTTTATAGACAAGTATGCAGATCAGTTCTGGGTTACTCTCAGGAACTTCACACATACACTGCTCCCCTTTAATTATGACAATATTTAAAGCTTTTGTAGCTGTGCAAATTTTGTAGCTGCAGCTGAAATGGAGTCTGAATTGAGAAATTGCTGCATCATAATGGCATGGAGAGAAGTTATATAACTGAAGCTTCATCTCATTCCAAAGTACATAACAGAATGGTTTATATCTTTCTAGCCTAATCCACAAGCTGGTTTCCATGAAGATTATTTTGAGATCTTCTGGATTTATTAAGCTAGTTATCTGCAGGAAGTTGTAATTAGCATGTTCCCACTTAATACATATAGAGATATGATTTAGATTATTTAGCCAATGAAGATGACAAATACACTGTTAAGATTTTTCCATGCTCCAAGACCCTGGCCACAGTATTTATTATGGGATTTTGAGAAATTTTATCTTCTAAGAAAAACTAGTGATAATGAATTTGGTGAATATTCTATTCTATTATATTTACCTTTGGTAATGAAATTAAGATCACAAAGAATCCCATTAAAATTGATCAAAGATCAATTTAATTAAACATTTTGCTTCCAACCAATGCCCATCAAATTCTGGAATTCCACAATGGAGATCTAGTAAACAAATGTTGATATTCATTTAAACATACATTTTTAAAATGTCAATGCTCACATTTAACATTTGTTTTAAATATATTGGGGGGGGGCCTTTTTTGGTGGGAAGAGAAATTAAATCTATAAGGGATGTATTTATTTATTTACTTACTATGCCTTGCATGCTGGCACATCCTGCCTGGAGTGAGGGTTGTCGGGCATGAATGAGCAAACCCACACCATGTAAAGTTTAAAATAGCTACTTTATTGTTTTATGCCTATTCCACAGGAACTCTCTAAACTGGTAGCTTTTACAAGGGAAAGACTAGATAAAACTGAAAGTCATTCAGACCTAGTCATTGCATGTTTACACAATAATTTTAGACCAGGGATGTCAAACTCACAGAGTCACAGCATCATCATGTGATGTATCAGGACTTCCTACCCTTTACTAACCCAGGCATGGGCATGGCCAGCACGTGATGCATCCATACCATGAGCCACGAGTTTGATAGCCTAGACTAATTTCCTGCTTGAGCCCTCCTCTTAACTGGGATAGTTGCTCTCCAACAAAAGGAGATTGGTTCTTGTTATTCCAAAATGCTTTCCTGATGAACCATGCCCTCACTGCTCTTCAGAACATTGCAAAGGGGGGAGAGATATGGATTTCAATTCTATGGAAGTGGGGAGTAAAAAACTCGACTATGGGGTCCCTGTAGATGGCATTTTTGTGTGTGTTCCTGCTTTTTTGGTAGTCAATTGCACATACTATTCTATAATTTATGAAATCAGCTTTTGGATGAAAAGATTAACCTCCAATGATATATTCCATCTATATTATCTATGTTCATATTAGGGCTCATCAGTAAATCATAGTTCCCGAGAAACTGAACCCTTAATTCAGCTTTTGGCTAGATTAGTAGAAGATTCAAAGACCCCCAATTAAACATTTTAGACAAGAGTTTCTTGTTCATTTCATTACATGGAAGTCAGAGATCATATGTATTTAAGTTGTAGGCCATTTTTTCAGATTAAGAAATAATTGGTTATTCTCTCGATGGCCTTGGGAAATAACTTCTGATATATGTTGACATAACAATTCCTTCTAGCCTGGAACTCACTGGTTCTTCATTAATTTCAGTCATTATTTAGAATTTATACTGTCCTTCTCTATTTCCTCTTACCTTTCTCTGCTAAAACAGGTTGGGAGAAATTGCCTAGAAAGAAATGCATTTGGAAGGAAATTGCTCTTAAGTTCTCTAATTAATTATAAAAGCAGAATCCTGAAGCTGAAATTGGAAGAATTCGCCTGTGCAAACTATGGGTGTATGGGAGCTGGGTGATTGAGTGATTGATTGATTGAGATTGATTGAGATAACAGGTATAAGTATAAACATGAACATAAACACAGGAAATTGGTATGAATAAATGGGGACAGTAGGACGGGGATGGTAGGCACACTGGTGCGCATATGCTTGCCCCTTATAGATCTTTTAGGAATGGGTTGAGATCCACAGTAGACAGTTTAAGGTTTATTAATCAAATTTATATGCCGCCCCATTCTGAGGACTAAAATTATGGGAGCTAAACCCCTAACTCCGAGCTAAACCTGAGCTAAACCCCCAACTAAAGCTAAACCCCTAACTCTGAGGTTAAAGTTATGAGAGTTTCAGGATGTAACAACAGAATCTGGTAGTGCATTCCAGGCATTGACCACTGTGTTGCTGAAGCTGTATTTTCTGGAATTGAGTTTGGAGCGATTTATCTTCAATTTGTATCTATTTTTTGCTCATGTATTACTGCTGTTGAAGCTGAAGTAGTCATTGACAGGTAGGACATTGTAGCAGATAATTTTGTGTTCTACACTTAGGTCAGACCATAGGCGGTGTAGTTCTAGGTTGTTCAAGCCCAAAATTTCAAGCCTGGAGGCATAAAGTATTCTATTGTGAGCAGAGGAATGGAGTACATTTCTTGCAAAATATACTCAATTGTATTAATGTCCAATAATGCAGATTCTAGGCAGATGAGCAGTATTGGAGAATTGGTTTAGCAAAGGTTTTGTATGTCCTATTTGTAGTACAATGTTACCAGAAAAGAAGCTTTGCAAGATTAGGTTAACAACTCTTAATGCCTTTTTGGCAATTCTGTTTCAGTGAGCTCTGGGGCTTAGATCTTTTGAGATGAGTACTCCAAGATCCTTGACAGTGTGAGGATCATCTACAAGGTCATATTCATTCAGCTTATATTTGATGTTCTGATTTTTGTTGCCAATGTATAAGACAGAGTATTTGTTGATTGAAATTTGGAGTTGCCAATTGTTCAGCCATTCTGACACATAGTCAAGGTCACTTTGTAGGGCAGCAGCATTGTCAGTGGTGTTGAATAGTTATACATCATCAGCAAAGAAGATGCAACTGCTTATAATATGATCGCAGAGGGCTGAGAAGTAAGCTGAAGAATCTATTGTGGGCCTTGGAACCTCACTTACGGTACTTCTTTCTCAATAAAGTGAGTCAACAGAGTAGTCAACGGAGTAAAATTACATTTATTTGGGAATTAAAATTTCAACATATCTGGAGAACTTCAGGTTGGGGACAGGATAGTCTAAGTTGCTTGAAGCTGTGAATCATGACACCAGTTGAAGATTTTGGGATAGAATAGTTATAGCATCTATTGATACATTCAGAAAAGAGGTAGCAATGACAATTCTATCAAATTTTACACAAGTTACTTTACCTCTCACCTTATTTTTTCCAGCTAGTACAGCATTTGGTGACATGAAATGTCAAGTTTGAAACACAACCACAAATTGAATCATTCCAATGTGAAAAGGAAATGGAGAGAATGAACCATGATGTGGAAAGCCAGGGAGACGTTGAGTGTCACAGGTGTTGTATCAATCATAAATGCATACCTAGAGATGACAGGAAGTTTGAAGGGGAATTGAGTGTAACTGACAAACACTATTGATCATTAGACTTGAGCAATGTGAAGGCTGTCAAGCAAGCCAATTAAAGGTTGCATCAAGTTTAGAATTGGGGTGTGATCAATATAGTTAAACCAATTAAGGGATGTGGCTATAAAAACCTGAGGAAATTCAGAAGATTAAGGATGAATCTGGGACAAGGGAAGCAGATGTAATTCTGCAGTACATCCAGCAAACCAAACAACTATTGAATGAAAGCATATGAAACTATATAATTTTTGGTGACACATTTTTCTTTGCACAATGGAGAGGAAAAGGGAAAAAGCTCCTTATGTTGTTAAGAGCTTTATTTCTATTAGATTTTTGCTTTGTCAAATTATTTAATCATGAAAAATGTGATTGAAGTAGATTCTGACTTTATTTATTTATTTGACTGATGATGATGATGATGATGATGATAATAATAATAATAATAATAATTTATTAGATTTGTATGCTGCCCCTTTCCATTCCAACTTAACTATTGTTCATAAAATCAGATACCAAAATGTCCTACCTGTTAATGAATTCTTCACCTTCAACCACAACAACACATGAGCACATAATAGATTTAAACTAAATGTCAACCCCTCCAAACTAGACTGCAAAAAATATGACTTCAGCAACAGAATAATCAACACTTGGAATGCTCTATCTGACTCTGTGGTTTCTACTCCTAACCCCAAAATCTTTAACCTTATACTATCTACAATTGACCTCTCCCCCTTTCTAAGAGGTCTGTAATGGGCGTGCATAAGCACACCATCTTGCCTACCGTCCCTGTCCTATTGTTCTACTGTCTTCTATCACTACTTTTATAATTACCTATCTAATGTTTATTTGTACAAATTACTATCCTATCATTGTTTGACAAATAGATAGATAGATAGATAGATAGATAGATAAAATGTCTATCTATCTATCTATCTATCTATCTATCTATCTATCTATCTATCTATCTATCTATCTATCTACATTTTGATAGAGAACAGAACGTGTCCCAGAAGGCTGAGCAATGTGAACTTACGAGGCTAAAATTATTCAGAAATAATGTTCCGATGGGCACTCATCTTGGATACCCACCTTGGATGCTCACCTTGACTTGATGGGCAGCAAACTCTAGTTTACTTTCAATATCATCTGGCTAATGTTGGATCTTGCTGGCTTAAGGCGGAAAACCCTAATGCTCATACAGCTAAAGATGATTAAATTTTATTTCTTTTATAGACTGGGGAAGAGATGAAGGCAAAGTCATTGGAATTCATAAGAACAAATAATGTCAGCAGGGCTAAGCCTTTATAATAGTTAACTGCAAGTGGTAAAATGTTCACAATAAGACCTCTCTGCCCTGACCAAATCTACTCTGAAGTGCATCACTATCTCTCAATGTGTAATAACCCAGCTCCTCACTAGAGCCTAGTGGCTGAAGCCTATTTGGAAGGGGAATTTTTCTCTTATCCCAAATGCACAGATGCTTATAGAGGTTAGTGGCATAAAGGAGTGGCAATCTGCAGGAGCTTAAATGCACGGGGTTTTAAACAAGGAAAATACTTTCACACTTATTTGAGCATTCATTCTTATAGGTTCCTGGATGTACAGTACATTTGCAAAACTCTGAGGTTCAGATTATGTTGATGCCTGGATGACAGTCAAATCTGGTTGTAATCATTCCTTAAATTCCGTAACAGGGTAACACTAGAGTAACAGGTTGCAATATTTGTCTTCCTTTTATTGACTAGAAGCTAAAGGCATCTGCCCTTTATCCTCTGGACCAGGAAACATTTTAAATTAACTGTGACAGTTCTTATGGGAAATGTCCTGCAGAGAAGTAATGCAAGGAGAGTTATAACTGTTTAACAAATGACCGTAGCAAAGTGACAGGCAAAAACATAATCCATTTCTTTTACAAGGGCTGTCAAAGTCAAATTAAGAAAATGGTCTTGCTGGAAGCTTGGAGGAGATGAGGAAAGGCATTAGCTTAAAGTATTTATGGTGAAGAATTTCTCTTCTGTTTAACATCAGCATGAAAGATTAAATGAAAATCAATGCTGATTTAGGACATTCATTGGTGGGTGTCCAATGTGGAAAAAAAGAGAGAAGTGTGCCTGAATTTTTAACAGCTGCATGAATACAGGGATTTTATTTAAAAATATTCATTTAGATTTATATCTCTTTTTTATTCCAGGAAACAAGGTTCTGTCTCCTTCCGTTTTAACTCTAAAACACGATCTAAGTATTGCCCACAAAATCATATGCTGCAACGTCCTGCCTGTCAATGACTACTTCAGCTTCAACCGCAACAACACAAGAGCATGCAACAAATTCAAACTTAATACCGTGTTTCCCCGATAGTAAGACCCCCCCCGATTGTAAGACATATGGGGGGTTTCAGGGGGGTCGGCTAATATAAGCCATACCCCGAAAGTAAGACATATGTCTTACTTTCGGGGAAACACGGGGTATTGCCGGGGGGGGGAGCCCGATGACGTCGGGAAGAACAATCCAGGCTCGCCAACCCGGAAATGCGGGGTCACTCGGAAAAACGGAAGTTCTACAACTTCGGACCAGCGCCGTCCTTCGCCTCGCATTTCCGGGTTGGCGAGCCTGGATTGTTTTTCCTGCGAGCGAGAATTCTCCATCTTCCGCTGAGGGGTTGTGGCATTTCGGACCAGCGCCATCCTTCGCTTTGCCAAGCCGGGGAAGAGGCGGTGGCGGCGAGGTGAAGGACTGCGCTCCCCTCCGCTCGGCTCGCTTCGGACCAGCGCCATCCTTTGCCTCGCCGTGGCGCCATTGCCTCTTCCCCAGCTTGGCAAAGCGAAGGACGGCGCTGGTCCCCGCTAAGCCTTCTGCGCCTGACTCGGCGAGGCGAGAGGGAAGAAGGAGAAGTGCAAGTGGATGCGGAGCGCCCGGGAGGCATTTATCCGCCCGGGAGGCATTTATCCGTCCTTCGCTTTGACGGCGCTGGTCCGCCCGCTCGGCTCGCTTCGGACCAGCGCCGTCAAAGCGAAGGACGGATAAATGCCTCCCGGGCGGATAAATGCCTCCCGGGCGCTCCGCATCCACTTGCGCTTCTCCTTCTTCCCTCTCGCCTCGCCGAGTCAGGCGCAGAAGGCTTAGCGGGGCTCCCTGGGCAAAGGCCGGGGCGCGGCTGCGGGCAAGGCGCGTAAGAAAACCCTGGGCAAGAAGAGCCCTCCGGGAACGGCTACCTTCACCCTGTCAATTTGGTGAGTGGAGGCGGGAAACGGCGGGGGGGGGGCCTGAAAGGACACGCGCGCCGCGACGCTCGCACCTGGCTCCGCGCCTTCCCGGCGCCCGTAGTTCCCTTCACTTCCTTTGCCTCGCGCCCCCCGCCTCCCCAATCATCTGGCCCGTAAAGCGGTACGGGGCTGGGGGTGGGTGGACGCCTAACGGCGCCCGCCCGGAGGAGAAGAGGCCTCGCCCGGGCCAAAGCCCGAAGACGAGCCGGCCCCGGTGCCCGGGACAATATAAGACATACCCCCAAAGTAAGACACAGTAGGGCTTTTGGGGGTTAAAAGATAGTAAGACACTGCCTTACTATCGGGGAAACACGGTATTAATCGCTCCAAGCTTGACTGTAAAAAATATGACTAGCAAATGAATTGTCGAAGCGTGGAACTCATTACCGGACTAAGTAGTGTCAACCCCTAACACCCAACATTTCTCCCTTAGACTATTCACGATTGACCTCTCCAGGTTCCTAAGAGGTCAGTAAGGGGCGTGCATAAGTGCACTAGCCTGCCTTTCGTCCCCTGTCCAATTGTCTCTCCTTATCTCATATCTCATATCTCATATATCTTGTCTTCCTTTCATATATCTTCTCCTCTACTTGTATATCCTTTCTTTATATATAATACCTCATGTCTATCCTCTTCAATATGTATTGTGTTTTGGAATAGATAGATAGATAGATAGATAGATAGATAGATAGATAGATAGATAGATAGATAGATAGATAGATAGATTCACAACAATTCTAAGAGGTACATTGTTCCGTGGAGGTATGATTAGTTTTCAAAATAAATTTCTGTGGTTGTAAATGAATTTGAAGCTGGATCTTCTCAGACCTAGTTTAATACTTGGAATTTTCCACACTGCTCTGGGTTTTAATCTGAGGATTAATGAATTTCTGAGCAGGAATTAAACCTGATATCCAAGTCAGATCTTGTTTGTCACTGCCTCACTAAATTGATCACTCAGATTTGCCACTGACATTTGCTACGGTGTCTCTAATACAGCCAACTGCTGGCATTGTATGAAATTTGGATCCTGGTCCCAGCTGAATGTTTTTCATTGAGATCTATTTTAGAAAGACCTCTTCATATCTACAGCTCTAGGAGTAAGAATAGCAATGCAAAAGAATCTCAGAATCACCGTACACTTGGAAAGTGCAGACGGTCTAAGGAGATTTCTCAAACTTCCCCAAAGGGCTCCAAAATTGATTGTTTTTCCTAGCCACACAATTTTTCTCATCCTCTCAGTGCCTATTTTCAATATCCATTTTCATTGTTGAAAGTAATTGGCATTCATTTGCAAAATATGCTACCAGTTACATCCCACGTTGGACTCATAAACTGGCATTAAATAACATTGCAATGTTTTTAGACTTGTTCGTGAACTAGTACCATACGATTAAAACATTGGGCTGGGATTAGAAACACCCAGATTTGAGTCCCACTTCATCATAGAGCTCACTAGGTGACTTTAGGCCAGTTACCATCTGTCAGCTCAATTTACAGATTAGTTCTTATGAGGATAAAATGATAGCAGATCAACTGCATATGTGCTTGCTTGCCAAGCTCCTTGAAAAAAAAAATTAGGATAGAAATTAATAGCAAACAAGTCTAAAATATAGGCCAGTGAATGATGCTGCTGGGTTGTTGGATTTTTTTTCTTAATGTGTGTGTGTAGTGGTCACTTTCAGAATAATTCATTATGCATTCATTTTTGCAACAAATTGGAAGTGATGTATGGACTTCAAATTTCTTTGTAGAACAATTACAGCAGGAGACATAGATTTTAAATACACCCCCCCACACACACACCCCGTCTCAAAGCTTCTGATAGCAGTCTCAGCTGCAAATAAACATGACAGACTTCTCTGGCTTGCTTAGAGGATAAATATCCGCATGAAAGGATATATAAATGACTTTGTCCAAAATATGTCCAAAAAGGATAATATAAAGTGGAACTGAGTGACAGACTTAGTCATGTAAGCTGTGGTGGCGAAGTAGTTAGGATGCAGTATTGCAAACTAATTCTCCTGACTGCTGGCTGCACTTCGGTAGTTTGAAACTCACTGGCACAAGGTTGACTCGGCCTTCTATGGTTGGTAAAATGAGGACCCAGATTGCTGGGGGCAATATGCTGACTCTATGCAACCACTTACAGAGGGGACTATGAAGCAGTATATAAATCTAAGTGCTGTTGCTATTTGGGTTTCTCTGCTGTTCAGTGGCTGGAGGCAATGACCCAATGAGAGAAAGTGTGAACTAGGCTAACATGTAGTGGCTCCACAGCGTAACTTCAAAGGGATAGCCAAGTTGAAAGGGGAAAACTCATGAAACGAGGGTCAGAACGAAAAAAAATCTTCACATCTGAAGGTGATTTTGATAAACAGAAGTTTTACTTCCTTGTGAATAGAGAATGTTGCATTTTTTAAAAATGTAGATTCTGCTGACTATGTTGCAGAGCTGGCAGACTTCAGAAGAAAAGTTTAACTGTAAAATAGATATATTTTATCCCAACTGAAAAACTTCCTATCACAGGAAATCAATATTTTGCAGACAGTTGCCTCCAGTTTCAGTTTGCTCAAGCAGTTTTTATTTTAATTAAATAAGGTAAATGTCCAATGCGTTTTCCAAAAGAATATTGAATCTCTCAGTATAATCCAATGTCACTGATACTCATGGATCAAGAAAATCCAGGCATGATTTACTATAAGGACTCTAAGGTTTTTTTAGCAATAAGTTATTGACTCACACTTCACACTTAAGTGTCGCGGTGTCAGAAGCTTTCAGAAGTCTTACATTCGTTCTCAGATTTTTCTTACTTAAAGGGATTATTTTAATGGAAAGAATAGACTGAAATGTGGAATTTGGAGATAAGGCAGAAGAAGAACAATCTAGCAAACAGGCCACAAGGCTAAGAAGAAGGAACATTTTTATAAGGAAGGCTTGCTGGGATCAGATCTGAAGAATTTGCAAATGAGTGAAACAACAAAGAAAACGGTAACATGTAACCCATTTAAACAAATGCCATAATAATCTCTTTTAAATTCTTACAAGCTTGCTTTTTTACTTTGATTGCAATATATCTCCCTTTCATTAGTGATGTAATTAGATGTGGCAATGTGATGTGTGCTGTAGTTTAGTGTGCACAACATTTGATAATGCAGATTTTTAAATTTTGTGATATTGCCACCCCCTAAAAATTAAGTGAATTTGTGCAACCCTCCCTGAATAAAATAAATAACCTCATTGATGTCTATAATCTAACTTTATTTTGAAGATGATCATTAGCATTGACCAAGGGCCATGAGAGGAAGGAAGGAAGGAAGGAAGGAAGGAAGGAAGGAAGGAAGGAAGGAAGGGAGGAAGGGAGGAAGGAAAGAAGGAATTGAGCAACTGGGTTTATATTATTTATGTATGGTATGTGTTGTATGGTTTTAATAATGGGTTTTTAGATGTTTTTTAAATGTATTAGATTTGTTTACATTGTTGTTATTGTTGTGAGCTGCTCTGAGTCTTCAGAGAGGGGCGGCATACAAATCTAATATATTATTACTATTACTATTACTATTACTATTACTATTACTATTACTATTACTATTACTATTATTATTATTATTATTATTGAAGGGAGGGGTTGATGGAGGGAGGAAGGGATGGCAGAAGATCAGATGGTAAGATAGTGTCATCATCAATGCAATGAACATTAAAATTTTTGCATTTTTTTCAACAATATACCTCATAAAATGAAGATGGCTCTCCTTTGTCATTATGGTTGAAGAATTTAAACTTAAATGAATTCCTAGATAGAGAGGAGTGGCCTATGGCTGCCTCATCAGATTGTTCGGTTAGATAGAGCAATATTAATCCCATATGATTATTTATTTATTTATTTATTTATTTATTTATTTATTTATTTATTTATTTATTTATTTATTTATTTATTTATTTATTTATTTATTTATTTATTTATTTATTTATTTATTTATTTATTTATTTATTTATTATTTAGATTTGTATGCCGCCTCTCTCCGCGGACTCGGGGCGGCTCACAACAAGGCATAAACAAATCGTAACAAATCTAAATAAATTTAAATATTTAAAAAAAGTTTAAAAAGAACCCCAATATACTAACAAGCACACACACAAACATACCATACATAAATTGTACATGCCTGGGGGAGATGTCTCAGTTCCCCCATGCCTGATGACAGAGGTGGGTTTTAAGATTATGTCAATGAAAAGATGTTATAAGTTTTGAATTAATGGTGAAACTTCAGTTAATATCTAACCAGCTAGATGACAGACATACAAGTTTGGGAAATGGTGTATCTGAGTTTGTAGAGAGCTTTCAGATGTCTTTCAGAGGTGTTGACTACATCAACCAAAGGACCAGAGGTGTTAACTACATCAATCAAAATTATCAGAGATATAGTCCAGAGGTCTTCAAACTTGGCAACTTTAAGACTTGCGGACTTCCACTCCCAGAATTCTCTAGTAAGCATTAGTTGAAGTCCACAAGTCTTAAAGTTGCCAAGTTTGGGGACCCCTGATACAGTCAAACACATCTTGGCAATCAGCTTGGAAAGACTACTAGGCTGAACTCTGTACCTGGCTAATTTGCTTTGCACCTTGGTGCTTACTTCAAAAATGTATTACTTTTGATGTTTTATCATTCACAGCTAGAATAGAGCGATACAGTCTAGAAAGAGATAGTTTGTTCACAAGATATAGTCATTTTAAAATGCAACAGCAGGTCTATTCTTGAGATAAGGGGGTCCTTAATGCTCTCTGAGCTTGGTTGTTTTCTTGTAGATATGTTTCATTACCCAAATTAGGTAACATCATTAGCACTGATGATGTTACCTAATTTGGGTAATGAAATGTTTGCAAGAAAACAACCAAGCTCAGAGAGTACCAAGGACCCTTCATGTTGAACCTAAACTACAAATATTCTCCTTTTATTATTCCCGATAGCCCTGGAGAGGATAGGACACAAAGATGGGAATAGAATTCTTTCATTCTTTATTGGCCAAGTGTGATTGGACACACATGAAATTTGTCTTTGGTGCATACGCTCTCAGTGTACATAATAGAAAATATACATTTGTCAAGAATCAAGAGGTACAACACTTAATGATTGCCGTAGGGTTAAAATAAGCAATCAGGAAGCAATCAATATTAATATAAATTATTAGGATATAAGCAACAAGTTACAGTCACACAGTCATAAGTGGAAGGAGATGGGTGATAGAAAGGATGAGAAGACTAATAGTAATAGTAATGCAGCCTCAGTGAATAGCTTTACAGTGGTGAGGAAATAGTTTAGTAAATTGTTTGGTGTTTGGGAAAAAACTGTCCTTTTGTCTAGTTGTCTTGCTGTGCAGTGCTCCGTAGCGACGTTTTGAGGGTAGGAATTGAAACAGTTTATGTCCAGGATGTGAGGGGGTCTGTAAATATTTTCACAACCCTCTTTTTGACTCGTGCAGTATACAGGTCCTCAATGGAAGGCAGGTTGGCAGTAATTGTTTTTCCTGCAGTTCTGATTATAGGAATCCTGCTCTAATCAGGGGGCCATATCATTCCATTATATAACCAGAGAAGTAAAAAGTTGTGTTTAAGTAGAGAATGAGCTCTACTGAACAGTGTGATTCATATAAAAGGCCAATAATAATAATAATAATAATAATAATAATAATAATAACAACAACAACAACAACAATAACAACAATAACAACAACAACAACAACAACAACAATAATAATAATAATGCCTGATACTAGATTCCAGTACATTGCTGGGCTAGATCCATAGTCCTTCCAAAATAGAAGGCCTAGGGTAGTCATGGCACATGGAGCCATATCTACTGGCATGCGAGCTGTTGCCCTAGTGCAGTTCCAACGTGCATGTGTTTGCCAGCCAGCTGATTTTTGGCTCACACAGAGGCTCTGGGAGGGTGCTTTTGGCTTCCACAAAGCCTCCGGGGGGATGGGGGAAGGTATTTTATTTTCTCCCAGCTCCAGGGAAGCCTTTGGAGCCTTGGGAGGGTGAAACACGAGCCTACTGGGCCCACCAGAAATTGGGAAACAGGCCGTTTCCAGCCTCCAGAAGACCTCTGGGTGGTAGGGGACAGCCGCTTTTGCCCAGGCATTTAATTATGGATGTGGGCACTCGTGCATGTGCAGTAGCACACATGCACACTCTTTTGGCACCTGAGGGAAAAAAGGTTCACCATCACTGGCCTAGGGGAATCACTGTTGGTTTATTTGTCATTAAGATTTTTATGATACCCAATTCTTGAGTACCTCTGAACAGCTAGAAATCTTAGCAGTAAATCATAAAGGGAATTTATCTGTAAAAAAATTCCTGGGGTTAAGAATTTGTAGGTGATTCTGCTCTTGTGCATTTATTTAATTTTTGTGGGAACTGAATAGAACAAACATTAGTTATATATTTTTTTTACAAGAGGCTTTATGATATGTAATTGGACATAGTTTCTATCTTGCATTTATTTTTAAACTGTAATCCTTGTTCTCCCTACAGTTGTCTCCTATGTGCAAAACTTAATCATTGACCTTTCCCAAACTAACACTCTTTTCTAGAAATGCGACATTTAAGAAGAGCTGAGCAAAACTTCAGTTTCAAGGATTGAAAAGTATTTCAAGCCTCAGTGTGAGAGATGTTCATGAAGTATCTGCCTGCAACTCCTTAAATTAGTGACCTCTTGTCTTGGGGTTTTGAGACCACACTCCAAAATTGCTTAATTAGTTTGTCAAACATGTACGAGATAACAGTTATAAGTATAAACATAATAGTGCGGTTTCCACAAAAAGTGTGGCAGCCCGACAGCTACAAGAGAAGTGTCAAGAGCATAATCGTGATTTGCACACCACCTGCGTGGATCTCACTAAGGCTTTTGACACTGGCAGTTATGAAGGCCTGTGGAGCAACATGTCAGAATTTGGGTGCCCTAATAAATTCATCCTGATGGTTTATCAGTTTCAAGATGGTATGATTGCCCGTGTGCTGGATAATAGAGAAGCTTCAGAGGCCTTTTTCATCACAAACGGCATCAAGCAAGGGTATGTGTTGGCACCGACCTTATTCAGCATGTTTTCAGCCATGCTGTCAAATGCCTTCCAGAACAGTTCCTTGGGAATTAGCCAGAAATACAGGACCAATGGGAAACTGTACAACCTACGAAGACTCCAGGCCATAGTTCCCTCTAAGCTGAGCAGTGAGCAATCGCTCACTTAAAAATCATCATCAACTCAGAGTTTTCCAAACCTGCCCAGAAGCCGAGAGGGAAAGAGTGAGAGGGAAGGAGAGAGAGAGGAAGAGAGAGAAACAGATAGAAAAAAGAGAGGAAGGAAAAGAGAAAGAAAAAGAATGGGAGTAAGGAAGAGAGAAAGAAAATCAAAATCTAGTTTGAAACTAGCTCAACTATTTAAGTGGCATTTTGATATTGATAGAGTTGCCCTATTATGAGCTCACTGTTATAGACACACAGTACAGTATTTTATTTTGAAATTCTCTGAGGCAAAACAGGGTGGGGTTTGTTTTTGTTTGTTTGTTTGTTTATTTGTTTGTTTATTTATTTATTTATTTATTATTTCTGTGCCGCCCAGTCCCAAAGGGACTGCCGCTCAGACACTATACTTTTCCGCCCACCCCCCAAAAAAAATTAGAGGGAACACTGCTCCAGGCTGTCACCAAGATAAAGGAAACTGTGTTACATGACCTTCTCTTTGTTGATGACAGTGCCTTGAATGTTGAATCAGAGCAGGAAATGCAAGCCACTGTGGTTAATTTTGCAGCAGCATGTGATAACTTTGGTCTCCTTATCAACATAAAGAAGACAGAAGTGATGCATCAGCCAGCTCCGAAAGCCAAATACCAAGAGCGCACCATCAAAGTAAAGGGACAAAAGCTACAAGCAGTGGACCAATTTACATACTTTGGCAGCACCCTCTCCTGTGCAGTGACAATTGACATTGAGGTCAACTGCAGAATCACCAAGGCAAGCTCTGCATTTGGTAGATTAATGACCAATGTGTGGAACCTATGGGTATCAGCCTTGCTACAAAGCTCAAAGTAGTGCTAACTACTACCCAGCAGTAGTGCTAACTACTCTGTTGTATGCCAGTGAGACTTGGACTATATAAAGAAGACATGCTAGGCAATTGAACCACTTCCACATTATTATTATTATTATTATTATTATTATTATTATTATTATTGTTGTTGTAGTTGTTGTTATTATTATTATTATTATTATTATTATTATTATTATTATTATTATTTAGATTTGTATGCCGCCCCTCTCCGTAGACTCGGGATATGATATGTCTCTGTAGAATTTTGAAGGTCCAATGGCAGGATAAGGTGCCTGACACTGAGGTCCTCTCCAGAGCAGGCCTGCCATCAATTCCCACCCTGCTGATGAAACACAGACATGCTGGAGAGGCCACGTTGCTAGGATGCCAGATCATTGCATCTCTAAGCAGCTCCTCCAAGATGAGCTGTCTAAAGGAAAGCCATCACATGGGGGCCGCAAAGAAAGCAATAAAAAGACATGTGAAAGCCTCCTTCAAATTCCTTTATATCAACACCACCTCCTGGGGAACCTTGGCACAAGATCAACCAACATGGCACATGCTGATCCACCAAGGCTGCCAGACATCAGAGGCCAGAAGAACATTCATAGCAGAAGAGAAGCAAGCATTCCACAAAGCAAGAGCTGCAAATGCTGCAACAATGGTGCCCACACATGTCTGTCCAACACGTGGCAGAATATTTCGTGCTCATATAGGCCAAACTAGCCACCTAAGGACACATCGTGTTCAGCCAGCAACCCACTAGAAGTCAAGGTCCTCTTCGAAAATGATGGATGAACATCATCAAGTATAAACGTGAATATGAACACAGGAAATGTGTAGAAATAAATGGGGATGGTAGGACAGGGATGGTAGGCACACTGGTGCGCTTATGCACATCCCTTACAGACCTCTTAGGAATTATGTGAGGTCCATAGTAGATAGTTTAAGGTTGAAGTTATCTGAGTTTGATGAAGTAACAGTGGAGTCAGGTAGAGCATTCCAGGCATTGATCAGTCTATTGCTGAAGTTGTTTGGCTCAAAGAGTTGTACACAGTTCCTATCTACATCCCTCTCACGTCCCGAAGCCCCTTTTTGGAATTTTGAAAATTGCAACTCATAATGAAATGTTAGAGAGAATGCTTCCAAGAGCATGGCTTTTGGGAGCAATAGGTGACCATTTGCAGCCTTGGGTCAGATTAGACTGACCAATGGCCTAACCCAGAAAGGGCAGCCTCTTATGGAGTTCTCGTGATTGTTTGCTTGCAGATAGAATAGAACAACAGAGTTGGAAGGGACCTTGGAAGTCTTCTAGTCCAACACCCTGCTTAGGCAGAAGAAACACTACACCACTTCAGACAAATGGTTATCCAACATCTTCTTAAAACTTCCAGTGTTGGAGCATTCATAACTTTTGGAAGCAAGCTGTTCCACTGATTAATTGTTCTAACTGTCAGGAATTTTCTCCTTAGTTCTGAGTTACTTATCTCCTTGATTAGTTTTCACCCATTGCTTCTTGTTCTACCCTCAGGAGCTTTGGAGAATAGCTTGACTCCCTCTTCTTTTTGGCAACCCCCAAGATATTGGAACACTGCTATCATGTCTACCCTGGTCCTTCTTTTCATTAAACTAGATATACCCAGTTTCTGCAACCGTTCTTCATATATTTTAGCCTCTAGTCCCCTAATCATCTTTGTTGCTCTTCTCTGCAAACTCAGAGACCATCAAGAACTCCACAGGTCAACCTTGATTGACAGATAACTTGTTCTGTTGCATCTTTCTTCCCACTTAGGTATGGCTTGGCTAAAGTGAGGCAAAGTCCAGAATTGGTGTTTTTAGATTTCCTCCTTACAATTATTAGAGCATTAAGAGTATGGCAGGAAAAGGCTCGGTGGAAGTGTGACTTTGCTTCTTATATCCCTTTTAATCTAATTTTTATATAAACTAGAGTCATCATGGAGTTGAACGGCTTTATGCTTTATAAATAAATGATCAAGCTTCTCTTGGAAGAAGAAAAAAAGATGACTCACCTGGAAGAATTAGAAACTTAGTGTCATCTTCCCTCCTAGGAGAAGTCAATAATTTGGAATGTATGAAAGAGGAATAGATGTGTGACCTGTTAAGGAGGTGTCAGCTTGAGACATCATTTCACTCCAGCAATCTCGAGGTACCCTGAAACTCATTTCCATTTTCCATTTGCATGAAGTGAAAACACATTGTTTTGTTCTGAACATAAATAAAAGATCATCAGTTCCAACATTTGCTCTTTATCAGAACTATTCTTTCTGACAAGATGAAGGATATTATCTGGAAGAGCTGTGGAATGAATCAGATTTGAAGGATAGTCTGTCGTCTCCAGGAATTGAGAGAAAAACAGAGCTAGCATAGAAATAATTGCCTCTGGCAGGGACAATACAAAAAATGGGTCATTAAGGATTAACTAAAATCGATGGCGACATCTGATTTAGTGTACATATGATGTTTTGTTAAAATTATATTTATGCACTATGTTAATAATATCACTATTGTAGTTTTGTGCTAAAATACCTAGGATATTTCCATTGAATTGAAAGGAAAAATGGATTTAAACCAAGATGCTTACCCAAGGTCAGACTACATTAGTAAAGCAATGAAATCTCTTAAAGAATTAGTTTTACTGCTTATTAGGATTCTCTGCTGAACTGGTTTATTATTTATTTATTTATTTATTCATTCATTCATTCATTCATTCATTCATTCATTCATTTATTCAGTTAGTTAATTAGTCCAAAACATGATGAAGGTTACAGAAGATAAACTTATAGTAAGTTAAATCAATTGAAAGACTAGAAGAAAGATATAGGAATACAGTACAATAAATCAATGAAAGAATAGAAGAAAAGATATAGGAATAGAAGAAGGATATATAAAGAGATATAGGAGATACAGTAGGACAGGGGATGGAAGGCACGCTGGTGGACTTATGCACGCTCCTTACTGACCTCTTATGAATCTGGAGAGGTCAACCGTGGATAGTCTAAGGGTAAAATGTTGGGGATTAGGTAATGGCACTACAGAGTCAGGTAATGAGTTCCACGCCTCGACAACTCGATTACTAAAGTCATATTTTTACAGTCACATTTGGAGCAGTTAATATTCAGTTTGAATCTGTCGTTTGCTCTTGTGTTGTTGTGGTTGAAGCTGAAGTAGTCGTTGACAGGGAATATTAATCATAATAGAACATAGCATAGATTGGATATAACATGCTATTTGATCCTTGAGTTGCAATCTTCACACACTCACTCGATGGAAAATCCATTAATTCCAATAAAACATGTTTCTGAGTAAACAATCTTCAACCACACTGCTCTCTTTAATTTTATTGTTCTACCTAACATCTAAGAATATTAGAGAATACACTCACAGGGAGAGAGAGAGAGAGAGAGAGAGGCACACACATACACATACAATTCATTGATTGTTTAGTTTACTGATTAAAATAAAATTTAAACTTTAGAACAAATTAAACGTACATATAATTGTGGGCAAACCTGATACTATTCAAAAATGGCACAAAGAGGAGGAAATGAGGAAAAAGTTGATGAACTGAATCTTAAGGAGTAGTGGAAGAGGAAAAAGATGTAGTCAATTGGATAGCTGCTGTAGGCATCATATAGTGCTCCCCAGATTGGTGGGACGAGGCAGGATGGTCAATTCCTCATATATATTTTTTTGGAAAAAAGAATAGCATCCAGTTTTTATTTGGATTTCTCATCAACATTGCCAAGTTTTTTATTAGACAAGAGTGAAAGTAATTTAATGGGATTCAAATCAGAAAAGCCTGTCTCAAGGTTACTCAAAATATTTATTTACTTAAGTTTACTCCTAAACTCTGTTAGGCATAGAATATTTTTGTTTGGACATATGTTTAGGACAAACATTGCTATAGTTTTCAGTATTTTTTTAATGGCAGAATATTGGGCAGTATTTTTTTTTAAATGTTAATAGTTCTATTTGACACATTAGTTATCAGGAAATGCACTGCTGTGCTTAATTGTGCAAATGGATATACCGTACTTTAACTCCGGCCCTTAGGAAAAGGGTTGCAAAAGAAGGAAGGATGGAAAATACAATTTCTCCTATTTAATGTTGGATGCAGTTACATGTATCTTTTAATAAATGATTGACTAAGTGACCGAAATGAAGATCATATTTAGTAACTGAAATAAAGATCATATTAGGCATTATTAAAAAAAATAAACTTATTCTAAAGAGCCTGTAGTCTAAGATTATACTGACATTAACATAATAAATAGTAGTATAATAACCTTACTTAATCAACTGTGTAAGAACAGATCCTTTTTGTTCAATTTTGCATTGATTAGAATTGGTAGGTACCCCATTTGCGTCTCTACAAATAAAAATACATCTTGTTTTTTCAAATATTTTTCTAGTAACTTAGCCATACACACACACACACTCACACAAACACACTGTACATATAAACTCCATCAGTGGAACAATGTGCCTCCAGAAGCTCCAACACTGGAAGTTTTAAAGAAGATGTTGGATAACCATTTGTCTGAAGTGGTGTAGGGTTTCCTGCTTAAGCAGGGGGTTGAACTAGAAGATCTCAAAGGTCTCTTCCAGCTCTGTTATTCTATTCTTCAAGGTAAATGCAATGTTGACATAATTTATATATTTATTTGCATTAGATGGTGAGATATTACATTTTAAAAAGCAACAACAGCATCATCAAATAATTAAGATAAATGAAGCTAACAGGGCATATATACAGTCCAAATCAAAACAGAACCAATTAAGAAACTTGAAGCAGAATGATCTTGCTCTGAGACAGATTGCTTTCTGATGTTTTCTCACCTAATGCTGGGCATGTATATTTGAGGTTCTCTCATATTTGTTTCACAATCAACAAGTGCAACTACATTCAACAGATTATTGTAGTGGAATCTCATGCATGTTTATTAGATCCACTGAACCCAACTAAATAAAAAAATATACGATTGCCATTTTCATCAATGTTGGCATTATAGATCTGAAAAATGCAGAAACTATTTAAAGTGTGTCATGCAAAAATAACAGATGGTATGAATTCTGCACATGGCGCATAAGAATAGTGTACTTTTAACACTCACCTATCAAATCATGGACAAGATCCTTGATGAGATGCCCAACAATGGCATAAGCCACAGCCACCACCACGAGCGCTGCCATCAGTAGGTAAAGCACTGCCTTGGGTAAAGGGATGGCATCCCGAGGTGGTGGTTTGTATTCCTTATAAAGCTGATCATTGTCCGAATCTGAATATTGAAAAAGCTGGTCCAGGCCAGTGGTAAAGTTACTGGAATTCATGGATTGGCTATTGGACAAGTAACGGTCTTGCTCGGGATCCTGCAGGACACTCACCACAGAGTTGGTGGTGGCTTCAACTTGCTGCATCAAGTTGAGAGTCTTGTTGACACTGGGCAAAATCTGGGAGAGAAAAGTGCTCCAATCTTTAATTGCACTGATGTTGCAAATGAGCATGGTGCAAATGAAGGAACAGGTTCCCTCCGCCAGTCTGAGAGATTTTAAAAATATAAAATATGTATGGACTTTCCTTCCTCGCAAATCGTCTGCACGGACAGCATCAACTTAAACCGTAAAGATGCTGTCTGAGGGCAGTTTGCCATTCTGCTTTTACATAATGATGGATGTTGATCCCAGGGAGTCACACTTCAGTTCCCAGATGCAAAGGGAGCATAGAGCCAAATTCTACGATAAAGGAACTATTCCTGGAAAGGAATTAGATGCGTCCTTCCCACTTGGCACTGACATTTTCCAGATTTCCCTTCATGATGCCAAGTCAGAAAAAGATGAGGAGACAAAAGTTGGCTGACGGCTGCGATCCTCTGGAAGCCGAATGTCCTCCCTCTTTCTCCAGTTTCTGAGGGCACACCTTCAAAAGTAAAGACGAGCACAGATAAGCCGAGCTGTCAAACCGGGTCCCCCCTTTTCAACGGCTTAGCCCTTAATTTAGGTTAAAATAAAAAATAAAATAGAAGGATCTGACAGACTCTACAAAACGAAAACGTTTAAAAAGAGGGAGAAAAAGATTAAATTAAGCCCCGTTCCCGAATGTGCTTTCCATCTTCGCTTGATTGAAAGCGGAAGCCTTTCAACCAAATATTTGAAAGGGGGAATCCCCTCTGCCCACTCACCTCCCCCAGCCTCCCGTCCTTTTTTTCCTTTGGATCGAAATGAACCAACCTACGATAGGATCGAAAAGGGGACGGAAAAGCCTCTTCCCACAGAGCTTCTTTATCCCGAGGGTCTCCCCGGAACGGAGAAAGCACGTTTCTGCTGCTTTGAGGTAGTTGCCCTCGTAGATCGCCTCAACATCGATCCGTTTAGCGGCGATGTCTAAGGAGCGTCTCTCTCTCTCCTTGCTGGTTTCCCCCTTCTGTTGTCTTCTCGCGCCGGCAGCATTCAACAGTGGAGGGAGCTGGCCAGAGTGCTGAAATCTGAATTCTACACCCCCATTTCCCCCCGCCGCGTTAACCTAGCCGCCCAGGGAGCTTTGATGATGTCGACAGATTTAAACTCGCCATTGTACTTAAATCGGGGATTAAAAATAAAAATAAAAATAAATCACACTAGGACAGATAATCAGTTGCCTCCTCTTTCTCTATTGTCCTTTCGCTACTGCGACCTGCATAAACTCTTTCCTATGCCAACATGATCTATCTAAATACAGGGTAGAAGTTGGAGCCTGCTACTTACCTTAGAGATCAGAGGTTAGCCAAGAGCAAAGAAGTCTTTGGGGGTGGCAAAGCTTCAGTGGTAGCTGAAAAGTTGGAAATGATTTCCCTCCTCCTAGCAGGAAAAAGAGCACCTTCATATTGGGGGGAAGATTAAGTCCTAAGTGAGGAGGAATAAGGGCTGCAATTTCACATACTTAGGAGAGAAAATCTTCTGACATCTTCACTTTTGGCCCCAGATAAAAGTTCAAAAGGATCACAGCCACTCTTATTAGCAATTTAGCTTAAAAATGTTTGCAATAATTTAAATTATTCTTTACTATAAACAGATGTGTCTTAGTCTTCCAAGTAGGTGTACTTAAGTATAGTCTCAATCTATTAAATAAATTCATGATGCAATGTTGCCTGAACTAATGACTTTTGAGCTAATAATTCACACACTCAACTCTTCCAATCTATCAGTTCCTATCAGAAATGCAAATCTCAATGGGAATCTATGAAGTCTTTATTTTACATCTGACTTTTCTGAGCTAAATAGCCAACTAGCCTATATTTAATTGACCAGAAATCAAATCATTTCTAAATCAGAAATGAATCAGTGGTTTGCCTTATATACATCTGAATAAATAAGTAGTACTAGAAAATCAGGGTTTGTAACTCTGAGTGGCCCTCAGTTTATGTAGCAGATTTTGTATTTCATTGAGGGGTTAAAAGAACGGTGACTTGGCACTTGGGATCACCACAATAAGTTTATGGGCATATAATATGGTAAATAACACATACTGTGTGTAATCAGGAAAATAAAGGTGAATCCAATCTATAAAGAGCCTGGGAGTTCTATTTTCCATTTGTTTTCACTTTCTATAACCTGGATGAAGCTTCTCTTTCACTGTTTCACTCTTTCACTGTTAATATAATGGTGAGGTTTTATTGACAGGGCTCCCAACAAGTTGCCTCCTGTGGTGGATCTCACTTTTAACTATAGAGTGGAGACAATGTATAGAAATATTTGCTCAGAAAAATGTATGACCCTAAAAGATACTATGGTGGACAGGGAGAAACTGAGACACCAGCAAATCTGATATGGGAAAACCCTTTCCCCCCCTGTTCCCAGTGTGGATAATCTGATAATTTCCACACTTTAGGATTAGTTAGAATTAAGACTAGTTATGACTTTTTTTCAAACAAGACAGACTATTTTCACTAAACTATTTTCCCACCTTGCTACAATCAAGGAATGCCAGCAAGCAGTGATATTTTGAGTAACTTGTTTGTTGGGGAAAGCTGGTCTGGAAGATCCATTAAATATTTTCTGAGAACATCTGGCTGATCATTTTGTGGATTAAATAATTCACATTTACTTAAAGAATGAACCAGATGGTTAGAGTCTTATGAATTGACAGAGTAATTTCATGTGATGCTACCTAAGAATTCAAGGAAATGCATTGGGGTCTCTGTGATGGCAAATATCATGTGTGTGCTTCACACATGGTTGGTGCAGGTTGTAATGAACAGGGCAAGGAATAGTGCATGATGATTGTTTGAAAAAGACTTCAGTTCATCTCTTACTCAAAAAGTGTTGTTTGGACTCTGCACTGTTTTACAACTACCACCCTGTATTTATAAAATGGTTGCCCTCACAGATAACATATTGTGGAACTTAAATGAAAGAAAAACAACCAATCTTTTTTTTAAACTGGATTTCTTAATGGCTTTCAATACTGTACATTTATGGGATTATTGGAATACCGCATCCAGATTTGGTCACCACAATTTTTAAAAAGATGTTTAGACTCTAGAAGAGTACAGAGAAAAGCAACAAAGATTATTAGGGGGCTGGAGGCTAAAACATATAATAACTAGACATTGGGTCTATCTAGTGACTAGTCTGACCAAGAGAGGACTAAGAGTGACATGATAGCTATTATTTCATTCTTAGTCCTCTCTTGGAAGAGTCACAAAGAAGATGGGGATAAAATATTTTGAAAAGCACCTGAAGATAAAAAAAGAGGTAATGGAAATTTATCAAGGATAAATCCAATCTGGAAACAAGAAGATTCATGACAGTGAGAACAACTCATCAGCGGATAGCTTGACTTCAGAAGTGATACATGCTCTATCACTGGACATTTTAAGGAAGAGATTGAACAGACATTTGTTCAGAATGGTATAGTGTTTCCTGCTTGAGCATATGTTATTCTGTGATTATTTTGTTATTCTATTATTCTGACCATCTGTGTGTCTGAGAATGTAATTCTGTTCCTTCTTAAAGAGGAGATTCTATTCAATTATTATGGGAAGGAGAAAACAAGCCTTCAAGCAGTCCAGAAGGAGAAAACAAACCTTCAAGCAGTCCAGAATTCGGTCTTCTCCTCTGTTCTACTTTTATTCAAAAAGTTCTAAAAGCTAATAAAATCACAGCCATGGGATGGAATCAGCATTACACAGAAAGGTATTGTGGAAAAAAGAAGAAATTGAAAGAGATACTTAAATAAGTGATTTCTGATATTTTTACATCAGTTATTTGATACCAATTTAACATCAGTTACTTGATACCATTTCCCTGAAAAAGCATAATTCCTACATGGCATGGGATCAGATTATCTACAGGACTGTCTTCTGCCTTAGGTATCCCAGTGGCCAGTTATGTCCCACAGAGTTGGCCTTCTTCAGGTTCTATCAGCCAGACAGGGCCATCTGGTGGGGCCTAGGGGAAGAGCCTTCTCTGTGGCGGCCCCAGCCCTCTGGAATCATTCTTCCCCGGAGATTCCTACTGCTCTCACCCTTCTAGCCTTTTGCAAGGCCTTGAAAATGGATTTCTGTCGACAGGCCTGGGGTCACTGAGAATTTTTAAACACCTACTCTGGCTTGTGAGTGAAGAATAATAGAATGAATGTGGATGCTTGTTTTTTAAAAAAATATGTATGGGTTTTTAGAATATTATTTAAACTAGATTTCTGTGTGGTTTTAGTAGTGACATTTTTAGTATATTTTAATATTATATTTCTTTATGTTAGTGTTTGTTTATTGTGAGCCACCCTGAGCCCCAGGAGAAGGGCAGCATAGAAATTAATAAATTAATGAATAAATTATTGATTAATTGATTAATAAATAAAGAAATAAATTTATATGGGGCCAGAGGTGAGCAGCCAATATTTCATCAATAGCAGCAGAACAACCCCCATTATTTCTCACGTCTCTTTGTTTGAAGTTAAAAACTGGTACAGTACTTGCAAGTTAGTTAGAATTAAGGGGACACTATCTGATCCCATCAGAAATACCTGAATGAGGGTCTGCAGAAAGAATCTATTTCTCTTTCCCTGAGATATGCAATTGTATTGCAGCCAATATGTGCAAACCTGAGTAATAAAAACAGATAAATAGAGGAAGAAAATGTTAAATTCAGATAGGACCAAGAGGATGTATTTACAACTCAATATCTATATGATCAGTGAAAGGATTTGTGAAGGATTATTTTAACATAATCAGAAATGTGGCTCTATTATTACATAACAGGCTAATTCTCTCTGCTACCCAGTGCATGGATATTTAATTTCCAGGTCTTTCCATCCACTGCAATAAAAGCTGCCAAAAGAAATCTGAAGTTCAATCACTAGTTGTTTGCCTTCCACAGTCTTGTAATTTTATTCAGAAATGATTTCCTCCCCCCCACCTATGAGAAAAGTTGCCCATTCAACAGATGTGATTGTTTCATTATCTCAATCTGTTGGTGCCTGCCTGTTTTCATTGCCATCTTCTCTGGACAACCAACTTATATTAGGAAAGGGCTCATTTGCCCATCATATCATCTCATTGTATGGATTGATAAGCTTTAGAGTTAGCCAAGGCAAAGCTGGTATCTAAGATCTTATTGTTGTTGCTTTGATTTTAATTGTGGAAGGCAGCAGCCTCAGACAGCAAATTGGGAAGAGATACAATGTCTATATCAGAAGTTACTCAGACATTTTCGCTACCCCACTGCATTCCCCCACTGTCTGGGCAGCAGCCCACCCCTGGTTGTATGTTGATAGCAATCATGTTATAAAAAGGGAGTTAGCCTTGATGATGTTTAGATTTTGAATCTCTTTTCATAATTGAGGATCTTTAGCCAGAATCAGCTGAAGATGATCGGTCTAGTGACATATATTTAAAAGATCTACAACTGACTTGCAAATTTTTTTGACTCTTAACTGTTTAAAAATAGTTGCAACAGTGAGATGTACTAATGAAAGAGGGGAAAAGCAGTTTTTCACAGTTGTTGCCCAGAACAAATTTCTGGCCTCAGAATAAATTCATTTCAGTAGAGAGTTTTTGAATTAGACTACAGGTGATGGATTTCACAGTTCTAACAAAAAACAAAATAGAGAACGGCAAGATTGTTTTCCACAGTTTTTCCATACAGAAATCCCCGTCTTGTTTCCATCAGGCTTCTCCATTTCAGCCACTAGAAAAAAGTAATGGCAATGATGCTAACCTGAATTCATACATAAACATACTAGCACTTCCTGGATAGGGATGTGTTCTAACTTAGCTCTTTGCCAGTTCGCCTCCTCCCATGCTGCGTGGCCACACCTCATGGGCACATGTGCAGTGGCAAAAAAAAAATAATCCATTTTTTTAAAAAAAGCCAAAAACAAGATGGTGATGCATGTGCAGTGCCAGAAATTCAGTTTCTGTGTATGCGCGGAAGAAAAAAAACCCCAGAAGCCCCCCCCCAATCCCATTTTTTAAAAAAGGAATCTAAAAAACCTTTATGGATTGCCACTGACTGATCCGGTTCCATGACATCATCGTGATGTCACCAGCAGGTTACTATTGGTTTTGGTGAATTGGTCCGAACCAGGAGGAACCTCTGTTTCTGGATCCATACTAGAAATAATAATAATAGTCATTGTTCACTTGACTATTTATCCAGCGGCAGAGCATGCTCTTTCACTAGTAAAGAGGTCATTGGTGTTCAGCCGGCGTATGCCACACGCCTTCAATTAAAGGGAAATTTAGCCAAGCAGACACACATACGAGAGAATGCAATTAAATGTTCTTTATCCAAACAAAAAAGAAGCAAAACTCCCTTTTAAACTTCAAAGGGATTTCTTGTACAAACAAGGCACTCTTGAATACAGACAGATAACGGAGTCCAGCAATAAATCCAAGCAATAAACCAGTAACTATGAAGTTCGTCACAAATACTGTTGTTCAGATGTGATAAACACTCACAATGTCTTTATATTCCAAAGTCCGGGAATCCAAACAAAGTCCTGAGCACAATCCAGAAACAGCAAGGCACGATCCAAACCAATATGATCAGATAATCTTCCACACTGCGAGGCCAGCACGCTGCCAATTTAACAGCAGCCCTAATTACTTGAACCCCACCCAAACACAGGTGGACTCAATTATCTTCTGTAATATTTTTGAAGCTGTTCTCTCCTAGGCATAGTTCTACGCATGCCTGGGTCTATCATTATTTCCTCATCCGAATCTAACGAAGGTAAGGAGGATTGGCTTCTTCCTGGGCTGTCTGCCAAGTCCCCCTCATCCATCCCACCGACACTTCCTTCTTCAGAGGATAATTCACTGGCTGACTCTGTCGGCAGCAAAACAGGCCTGGAGCATGTTGATGTCTCCCCCACATCCACCTCCACATTCCTTGGGGCAGGAGCTGGGCCAGAACTAACCGCAACAATTGGTAGAGGCTATTATTATAAAGTAATTTCATGCTGATTGCTCTGTGACTTTTCTTATTTGTTCTATCTGAGACATTGAAATGAATCAGGGAGCCTTCAGAGTGACTAGTCCTGAAAAGTTATTTTTATAAGAACCCAAAATATGTAGCAGCCACTCCATGTCAACATGAACTTGTTATATATTTAACATTTTGAATGAAACAATGCTAAATGTGAAATCACAGTTCATTACAGAACCTTCCTCTTTTAATGACACTTTTTTAGGATTGACAATAAAATATATTGTTAGTGACAGAATTACAAAAAATGAAGGGTGACTGATTTTCACTTCTAATCCCTGCAAGTTTCACTGGATGCATTGAAGCTTTATCCAGGGTATGGTAAATAGGACTGCAGGTGTGTCATACATGCTGAAATATTAGCTGTGCTTTTTAAGGGGAGAAGCACGAAATCCTGCTAATTAGAATAAATGCCTAAAAAAAATGCACCACATTAAAAACCATGCCTCTCTCCCATCTCTTTCTCCCATTAGTAGTGGTCTGCTGCAAATAGCTCCTGTATATAGAAATAAGAATAGAAATATTCTCATTTCTATATACCACTGATGGCAAACCTTTTTTTCTTCAGGTGCCGAAGGTACATGCACACACACTATCACACCTGTGTGAATGCCTGGAGAGGTCAAAAATTGCCTTTTATTTATTTTATTTATTTATTTATTGGATTTGTATGCCGCCCCTCTCCAGAGACTCGGGGTGGCTAACAGCAACAACAAAACAGTGTACAATAACAATCCAATACTAAAAACGGTTAAAAACCCATTAATATAAAAAAAAACATACATACAAACATACCATGCATAAAATTGTAAAGGCCTAGGGGGAAAGAGTATCTCAATTCTCCCATGCCTGATGGCAAAGGTGGGTTTTAAGTAGCTTGCGAAAGGCAAGGAGGGTGGGGGCAATTCTAATCTCTGGGGGGAGTTGGTTCCAGAGGGCCGGGGCCGCCACAGAGAAGGCTCTTCCCCAAGTGGCATTGTTTAATTGACTGGACCCGGAGAAGACCCACTCTGTGGGACCTAACTGGACGCTGGGATTCGTGCAGCAGAAGGCGGTCCCTGAGATAATGCCTCCCCTGCCCCCCCTGGGGGGCCCTCTGGAGCTCTTTCCAGTGGTTTATTTCTTGAAGCTAAAAAATGTAATCTTGATCTTTAATGCTGAGAGTCCAATGAGTAAACATTTGGGTTCCTTTAAAAAAGAGAGAGAGAGAAACCAATTTAGATTTAAAATTGTGATGATTTCATATCATTGCCTGATTCAATCATATTTTAATGCTCTTATTCTGTGGGGAAAAAAACTATACACTGTAATAGCGCATATATTCGTGTTTATCTCACATGTGTTAATAGCAACTTCAGAAGCATTAGAAAAGCATTCAGTATTGTAATCCTAGTTGTTGCATTCTTTTTTTAAAAAAAGAAAACTAAATTGAAGTATTATTTCCCTTCTATGGACAGAAGAATAGAAATCATGGGGAAATTATGCATGTGAAATGTAGATACATAATAGACACAGACAGCCTTCCATGTGAAATAGTTTATAGCAGTCTAAATTCACTCATGTTTTTGTTTAAAAAAATTTAAAAAAATGTATGCTGATGAATGCCATAAATTATATACTAATCAGCTCTGTATTCATCAGAAACTCCACCTGTGTTAATGAGTGGAGTGGGATTTATTTGAAGCATCAGATACAGTATTTCAGCTTCTCACTAGAATTAATAAATGAAGATAAGAAAAAGCAAATAATTAGGTATTTTAAATGCATCAGTAGCAAATGGATGTATACTCTAACATAATTCATGCCCAAAACTTTGTTTATTTTTGTTGTAACTGAAATCACATAGATAGTCCTGAATTCTCATGGGGATAAGTTAAGAATCCATCAAGACTAAGAAAAACCTTAACCAAAAACTGTGAGTAACGCAGCCTCCTTCCAATTTTCTTTAGAAATTGCCGAATTAGTCTATAATTACTAGCATCAAGATATTTGGATTCTCTTATCAGTAAAAGAAAACACACATACACAGGAGGATATGCTAGCCATAGTGTTAATAAATATTCAGATGAACTAGGGATCTATACAGGAAAGATACTTTTTTCTCACTTCTACTTAATGTTTGCTGAATGGTAATAACAACCCCAAAACAGGTGCTATGTGACTTGCCACACCTATAACAGGAAGCCTTTTGCAAACTGCTGTTCCCAGTGGCAGCCATTTTGTAAAAATGTTTACAAAGTACCTTCAAAAATCCAATTCTGTGTGGACCACAGATACAGTGGTACCTCTACATACAAACTTAATTCATTCTGTGACCAGGTTCTTAAGTAGAAAGGTTTGTAAGAAGAAGCAATTTTTCCCATAGGAATCAATGTAAAAGCAAATAATGTGTGTGATTGGGGAAACCACAGGGAGGGTGAAGGCCCTGTTTCCTCCCAGGAGATTCCTAGAGAGGCCCCACAGATGCTTCTCCCCACCTTTTCCAGCCCTGTTCCCTCCCAGGAGATTCCTAGAGAGGCCCCATGGAGGCTTCTCCCTGCCTTTTCCGGTTACAGTTTTGGAGGCTTGAGTTTGTAAGTGGAAAATGGCTCTTGAGAAGAGGCAAAAAAATCTTGAACACCCAGTTCTTATCTAGAAAAGTTTGTAACTAGAGGCCTTTGTAGGTAGAGGTACGTACCACTGTATTTGGGAAGTATTGATACTTCCACTAGTTGTTTCCTTCTTTCATATTTTTAGTTGTTCTTCATCTGTAGTCTCACCTTCCTTTTTCCCCATCATATCAATTCTCGAATATAGCTTGTCTGCCTGGAATCCACACTGTATATTGGACATTAATACAATTGAATTAGTCCAGAGGCATTTTACAAGAAGAGTACTCTGCTCCTTTTCTCACAATAGAATACCTTATGCCACCAGGTTTGAAATTTTGGGCCTGGACAACCTAAGTTTAGTACACAAAATTGTCTGCTACAATGTCCTACCTGTCAATGACTATTTTAGCTTCAACTGCAATAAACATGGGCAAAACAATAGATGCAAACTCATAGTAAACCGCTCCAAACTTGATTGCAGAAAATACGACTTCAGGAACAGTGGTCAATGCTTGGAATACACTACCAGACTCAATTGTTACTTCATCAAACCCCCAAAACTTTAACCTTAAACTGTCTACCATGGACCTCACCCCATTCCTAACAGGTCTGTAAGGGGGTGTGCATAAGCACACCATTGTGCTATCATCCCTGTCCTATTGTTCCCATTTGTTTGTACTCCTTTCTTATGCATATAGTTATACCTGTTTATACTTATATGTTTATATGTTATGTTTATACTCAGACTTCCTTTCTCATACATGCTTGAAATAAAGAAAGAATAAATGAATGAATAAATAAATAAATTCCCCAGCCAGCATTCTGGGAGTTGAAACCTACACATCTTAAAGTGTACCAAGGTTGAGAAGCACTGATTTAGGGACAGCATAAAATAGTAGGATGTCTTTTACACTGTAGATAGATAGATAGATAGATAGATAGATAGATAGATAGATAGATAGATAGATAGATAGATAGATAGATAGGGATAGGGATAGGGATAGGGATAGAGAGATAGAGAGATAGAGAGATAGAGAGATAGAGAGATAGAGAGATAGAGAGATAGAGAGATAGAGAGATAGAGAGATAGAGAGATAGAGAGATAGAGAGATAGAGAGATAGAGAGATAGAGAGATAGAGATAGAGAAAGATACATAGATAGATATAGAGATAGATAGAGATAGATAGATAGATAGATAGATAGAGATAGATAGAGATAGATAGATAGATAGAGATAGATAGATAGATAGATAGATAGATAGATAGATAGATAGATAGATAGATACATTTGTTTGTTCGTAAATAAAATTTATTGGCTGCCCATCTTACCACAAGGTAATTCTGGCCGACTTACAGTTGCATCTTAATGAAAACATAAAATGTTAAAATAAAACCTTACAACCAAAGACTCACAGAGAGGGAGAGAGTGGGGGTAAGGAAGTGGGATCTGTTATTACATAATCAACCACCCACCATTGTGTTGATCCCCCACAGGAGCCCCAAACTAACTGGCAAAGTTATGTCTTTAGGCCTTTATGAAAAGATAGGAGAGTTGTTGAAAGAAATGAGTTCTGTATGAAATATGATATATAATTCAAAACTTTTTTATCTGCCAAGTTGGAACCGAACTATAGGTTTCAAAACAATTTCCCCACTGGAAGTGACACAGAATGAGTTTTTTATCTTCAGAGGAAAGGACACGATTATCCGTATCTCTTTGTGAAGGCAGTACAGGATCAGGGGATATACAGCTTAACTACAATCCAGTAGCAGAAAGATGACTGTGTTAACTGTATAATTGACACAGCACAATTGAAAGACGTATGGAGCACTCTAGTATGATTCAGTAGCTTTCCCTCAGGAATATGAATCTAGATTTTATAACAAAGCTGTCAAGTTGGTTTACGTTTGAGGAATCATTGTGCGGGATAATTGAAACAGGCAATGGTCATAGCTTAATCTTCGCTTCATAGATTATATGAGAAATAATAATGAAGCAATATAAAATTGTACATTTGGAATGCCAGGAAAAATAAGCCCTTCGATTATTAGCACTTTGACCTTTAAAAACAAACTGGCTAAACTATTCCCACCCCTTTTAGATTTTGATAAGATTTTTACCTTAAGACAAGCTTTTCTGAGGATTGCATAAATCTATCAAAAAATAGAGTTGTTCAACCCTTATTTATCGTTTTTTGATTTAGTTTTTTTTTAAACGAAACTGCCCAAATTGCCAAGAATCTCTAGATTTGGAATAAAATATTCCCAGTTTAAAGCATGCACAATAATTAATATTGTATTGTTAATATCAATAATATAATTAAATGGATGCTTGGCTACATAGCTAGAGGTACAACAAGCAGGAAGAGAGAGATTGTGATTCCCTTATATAGAGCACTGGTGAGACCACATTTGGAATACTGTGTTCAGTTCTGGAGACCTCACCTACCAAAAAATGTTGACAAAATTGAACAGGTCCAAAGACGGGCTACAAGAATGGTGGAAGGTCTTAAGCATAAGACGTATCAGGAAAGACTTAATGAACTCAATCTGTATAGTCTGGAGGACAGAAGGAAAAGGGGGGGGCATGATTGAAATATTTAAATATGTTAAAGGGTTAAATAAGGTTCAGGATGGAAGTGTTTTTAATAGGAAAGTGAACACAAGAACAAGGGGATACAATCTGAAGTTAGTTGGGGAAAAGATCAAAAGCAACGTGAGAAAATATTATTTTACTGAAAGAGTAGTAGATCCTTGGAACAAACTTCCAGCAGACGTGGTTGGTAAATCTACAATAACTGAATTTAAACATGCCTGGGATAAACATATATCCATTGTAAGATAAAATACAGGAAATAGTATAAGGGCAGTCTTTTTCTGCCGCCAGTCTTCTATGTTTCTATGTTTCTATAAACAAAATAAAAAATAAAACCAACACAGGAATTTGGCGACAGAAAGATGGTAAAAATATCTATAATATAAATATGGTTAAAACGTTGAACATCTAAATAAGCCTTAATATTAAAAGTCTTCACCTGGTGCCAAAATATGCTAACGTGGGTCCCAGGTGAGCTTCTTTGGGAAGGATATTGTCAGGCTGAAAGCCATCATGTGGAGTGAGAGGCTTTGGCCTGCCACAGTAAGACAGCATAAGGGAATTGGGAGCGGTAGAAGAGAAGTGATAGCCACAACAAATTCCTTCATCAGAGTCCAAGGTCACTGTATGAAAGAGGAAATAGGTGAATCTCTGCACCGGACTGGTCCACATGATTGCATTTGTGGGTGTGGGGATGTGAGATGAACTTAACCTGGATGGAGCACTGAAGAGAAATTAGTGTTGGAATGAACAAAACGAATCCAACATGGCTCTGCTCAGTAAAGGGCTACCAACATTTTTACTACCTCACTGTGGGCGTGGCTTACGCAGGACACCCTGTATCTTTCATGCAAATTGGGTGCTCTGGGGTGGGGCTCCATTTTTGCTACCCCATTGTGTTCCCCCCATCCGGGCAGCAGTCCACCCCTGGCTCTGCTAATAAATCGAACCTCTTGTGTGAGAATTGGAGTGGATTCTGATTTATTTCTCAGATGCTGTTTGGGGCGTCGACAGATATTTTGTAAAGGGGTTTCTCCCAAAGGAAAGACCCTCACCTGGAACTTGAAGGAGGGCCTGAATAGCTGATCCTGAGGTCTGGCTAGGTATGTATGGTAGAAAGTGCTTTCCCACATAACTTAACTTCAAGACATTGGGTGCGTTAAAATCAAATCTTTAAATTGGACTCAGAAACTGATTGGCAGCCAGGAAGATGGTGAAGTACTGGCATAATTTGTTTGCACTGTCAGGTTCCTATGAGAAATAACTACTCTATTTTGAACCTGATGAAATTTCTGAACTGTTTTCAAAAACAGCCCCATGTGCACCACAATAATCCAATTGATTCCATCAGTTGATGAAAGCCTATTTAAATGGTTTTTTTAAAAAAATAAACAGTTATGTGATTTCAAGTGCAAATTGTTTCCTCCTTTTTATCTTTGTAAGGATTTCAAAATAACTTCGTGCTCAGAACTTTAAACAGATCATATTGCTTCAGAATTGGGGTAATCTCATCACCAGCTCAAGGTTGACTCAGCCTTCCACCCTTCCAAGGTGGGTAAAATGAGGACCTGGATTGTGGGGGCAATATGCCGGCTCTGTTAAAAAGTGCTATTGCTAACATGTTGCAAGCCACCCTGAGTCTAAGGAGAAGGGTGGCATAAAAATCAAATAAATAAATAAATGAATGAATGAATGAATGAATGAATGAATAAATAAATAAATAAATATCCATCATTCTACCTTTTGAAAAAAGGCAGAGATGTACAAATAGAATTGGAGATCATGATAATAAGTTGAATAAATAAGTTGAATAAATAAGTTGAATAAAAAATCAGCTGAACTACAGTAATAAAAGATTAACTATATTATCAATCAACTCTGTGTGAGTACTAATGAATGTTGTGGACTGTCCGTGCCCTGAACAGCTGATCATGGATTGTAAAGATTGAAAGACGGGTGTGGGTTGGTATCTTAGGCCAGTGTACTTGGCACCCATGTCTGATAGCAAGGGGGGGGAATTATTGACCCCCTCGGAGAGGGTCCGCAACTTGGGCGTCCTCCTCAATCCACAGCTCACATTAGAGAAACATCTTTCAGCTGTGGCGAGGGGGGCGTTTGCCCAGGTTCGCCTAGTGCACCAGTTGTGGCCCTATTTGGACCAGGAGTCACTGCTCACAGTCACTCATGCCCTCATCACCTCGAGGCTTGACTACTGCAATGCTCTCTACATGGGGCTACCTTTGAAGAGTGTTCGGAAACTTCAGATCATGCAGGATGCAGCTGTGAGAGCAATCATGGGCTTCCCCCAAAATGCCCATGTAACACCAACACTCCGCAGTCTGCATTGGTTGCCGATCAGTTTCCGGTCACAATTCAAAGTGTTGGTCATCACCTATAAAGCCCTTCATGGCACCGGACCAGGGTATCTACGAGACTGCCTTCTGCGGCACGAATCCCAGTGACCGGTTAGGTCCCACAGAGTGGGCCTTCTCCAGGTCCCGTCAACAAAACAATGTTGTTTGGTGGGGCCCAGGGGAAGAGCCTTCTCTGTGGCGGCCCCGGCCCTCTGGAACCAACTCCCCCCAGAGATTAGAATTGCCCCCACCCTCCTCGCCTTTCATAAGCTCCTTAAAACCCACCTCTGCCATCAGGCATGGGGGAACTGAGATATTCTTTCTCCCTAGGCCTTTACAATTTATGCATGGTATGTTTGTTTGTATGTATGTTTGGTTTTACAATAAGGGTTTTTTAGTTGTTTTAGTATTGGATTTACATGCTATTTTTTATTACTGTTGTTAGCCGCCCCGAGTCTACGGAGAGGGGCAGCATACAAATCCAATAAATAAATAAATAAATAAATGAATGAATGAATGAATAAACAAACAAACAAACAAAGAAAGAAACAAACAAGAGATGATGTGGGGTCAGAGGCTGAAAGCCAGTCAGGGCCTGTGGCACCTCCAGAGATGCAAAGGAGATGACTCAGGAGAAGAAGAAGATCCTCATCTTGATGCCAGGGTGCACAGAAGTGTCAGAAGACATGAGTGGCTGAGCAGGAGGAGGTCTCTGCATGAATAGATCTCTAGAACACTTGACCACCACTTTTGGCTATTTAAGGGTGAGTCCCATGACGAGCCAGTGCCAAACTCAACTTTCGAATATGAACGATGGCTGCTTGGATTTGGCTCTTGGATTATTTATGTGAATTATAAAATAAGAAGGTGAAATCCTAATTTCTGGGCTTCCTGCCAACTTAGGGTGAATCATGTTAATAAGAGATTGGACCAAAGAGAATTATTCGGGGAGTTTGATTTATTGCTTGAGGCTCTAATGAACAGCTGAGATGGAACAGACTTATTGCTTGCTTTTGCTGATACATTTTATATAGTTAAACCTCCTTGTTACTAAAGTATTAGAATTACATGCTTAAATCTTGTCAAATTTGTGTGTGTGGATCTATTTCTTGGGGGGCTCATCGCTGGGACAGTACAAGGAACAGTGTGATTATAACTATATAAAGAGTCATGGTATAATGGGATTGGACATCATCAAATTAGGACTTTATGGGAAGAAGGAATAAATCTGAAAAACAGAAGCAAGAACTTTGATTATGACAATGGTCAGATAAAAGAAATTTGAGTCCGGACACAAATGTAATTTGAAAAAGCATCTCAGATAGGACCCTACCTACAATAGGTTTTACAAAGATAAAGAGAAGAAGGGATAAAGTATCTTCAGGTTTGCAAGGTTCAGTTACTGTAACCTTATAATAAAGGTAGCATTCATAACTTTGATTTCCTGGTTTGGTGTACTTGGAAGAACTGACACTTGGTTACAGACAGATAGGTTAAATCAGGATAATTATTCCAGGGTTCAATATAGTCAGAAACTGCATTTAGTCAACAGCATTTAGTTAGAATTATGCAGTTATGCAGAATTGATTCAAGAGACACTGAAATTCCCTCCCTCCCCTCCCCAAATATTTAGAGATACAGAAGTTCTAAATTTTTGCAATTGACCATCCATACAACAAAACATCATTACTGAAAGATTAACTGCACCCCCCTGGGCTTTCTTAGTGCCCCAGTTAATTAAAAACAAATCTGCATCACTGATTGACTTCATTTCCATAAACCCTGAAGATATTCGTTATTTCCATTTGAAAGAAAATGAATCTGAAATGAAAGATCGCTTGATGATGACCTTTGGCTTCTTTTTCTTCCTGTCAGATTGTCCACTATTCAGTTAGTAGCCTTTACAAATCATCCTGATGCGCATACGTGTGTGTGTGTAAAATTTAGAAACATTCAGTTTCCATCTGCACCATAATTAAAAGAAACGGATACTGGAAAAATACGGTGAAGGGGAATCCTGCAAACGCAGATGGGTTGTGATACATTGGGTGTATCAATGCTTAGTCCAAGAAAATGCTACTGGGTTAGGGGAAAAATAGATCTATATCTTTGATGTTTAGTCCAATACTACTATATTAGGAAAAAATAGCTTTGGACTTACCAGGGAAGCTTCCAGATAATCACACAAATCAAATGTGACTGATTGGTTTTTAAATGAATTGGGATTTTAGAATATGACACTTGTTAGTTTTTCACGTGCTTTTGGATTTAATGTATTTTGAGTATACATTAAACAGCTCAGCTCAGCTCCAACATGCATGTGTGTGCCAGCCAGCTGATTTTTTGCTCACACAGAGGCTCTGGGAGGGTGATTTTGGCTTCCAGAGAGCCTCTGGGAAGGTGGTTGAGGGCGTTTATACCCTACCCCAGGTCTATGAAAGTGTTTGGAGTCTGGGGAGGGTGAAACATGAGCCTACTGGGTCCATCAGAAGTTGGGAAACAGGCTGTTTCCGGCCTCCAGATGGCCTCCGGGGGATGGGGAAAGCTGTTTTTGCCCTCCCCGGGCATTGAATTATGTGTGTGGGCACTTGCGCATGCGCAATAGTGTGCATGAACATAAGAACATAAGAAGAGCCATGCTGAATCAGGCCAAAGCCCATTGGGTCCAGCATTCTGTGTCACACAGTGGCCCACCAATTGTCCATGGGGATCTTGAGCAGAAAGGGAAGGCAAGACCCCCAACAAATGGTACTCAAGGGAATCCTGCCTGCCTCAACCAACATATGGGGCATCCATTTCAATAACCACTGATACACTTGGCATCCATGAATCTGTCTAATCCTGCCTTGAAGCTATCAAGGCTGACAGCTGTCACAACCTCTTCTGGAAGTGAATTCCATGAACCAACAACCCTCTGGGTGAAGAAATATTTCCCTTTATTTGTCCTCGCTTTCTTACCTATGAGCTTTAGGGAGTGCCCCCTTGTCCTAGTATTGTGTGATAGAGAAAATATTTTTTCTATCCACCTTTTCTATCCCATGCATGATTTTATACACTTTGATCAAGTCACCCTTTAAGGCTGAAGAGACCAAGGCGTTGCAATCTGGTTTCATAAGGGAGGTGCTCCATTTCTTTCATCAAATTCTATAAATGCTCTTTCTGCATGTATGCTGCGGAGCCTGCGGAGA
This sequence comes from Erythrolamprus reginae, assembly GCF_031021105.1. Taxonomy (NCBI): domain Eukaryota; kingdom Metazoa; phylum Chordata; class Lepidosauria; order Squamata; family Dipsadidae; genus Erythrolamprus; species Erythrolamprus reginae. The sequence goes on from NC_091952.1 coordinate 71,958,924, forward strand.
GGGGCAGCATACAAATCCAGTAAATAATAATAATAATAATAATAATAATAATAATAATAATAATGCTCTTTCTGCACCCAAGGAAAAAAAGGTTCGCCATCACTGGTATAGGGTTTCCTGCTTGAGAGGGGACTAGAAGACCTCCTTTCCGACTCTGTTATTCTATTATATCTGTTATAATCATCAGATGGGTAAACAGAATGCATCATATAAACCAATAGAAGCAGATGGATGGCAATTCTGGAGAAGAAGCTAAATCAAATTCCAGTGTAGCACACAGTCTCTCACAGGGCCTTTGATTATTATTTTTCTAACCTAAGCCATGATTCAATTCTTCATTAGTGAAATCAGCACATCAGCTTCACTTTGCAGTTCAGATAAATGGAAGGAAATGCTGAAGAATGGAAAAGGAAGAAATAATATTTCTCAATCAGACACCTAACAGCTAATCAAGGCTAATCAGAGAGAACTCTTAGTGCAAGAAAGGAACATTTTTGCTTACTGCAGAATTGTGAGTCTGTGGAGCCAAGTGCTGAAAGAAACAGTGGGGCTTTACAAAAGGTCACGTGAGGGATGAGCAAAATCACATGTAAAAGTACAACAGCACATTTACTTTATGAGGAGTATAAGATACCATAATTATGTTAAAATGCACAGAATGGTATCCAGAATTCCTATGATAATAGACTAAGGTAGCAGACTAAGGTATCTTTAAGTGATAAAGAACACGTTAACAATCATCTTCTGCAAATACTTGTTTATTTGTTTGTCTTGTCAAGTACATATTGGTGGTATACACAGATATAATATTCCTATACATGATACTAGTAAAAAAAGAAACATTAGGACAGGGGATGGAAGGCATGCTGGTGCACTTATGCACGCCCCTTACTGACCTCTTAGGAATTGGGAGAGGTCAACAGTGGATAGTCTAAGGGTAAAGTTTTGGGGGTTAGATGAAGATACTACACAGTCTGGTAGTGAGTTCCGTGCATCAACTACTCGGTTATTTCGACTTTGCTTTTAATATTAAAATATTAACATTTTAATATTACTTCCAGGCCTTTTGCTTTTGTTCTTATATATTCTATTTATTTTATAGGTAGTTCTTTGAAGATATGATGAGATATATTTTTTTAAAAGTGTGACCTGTCCTCACATTTATGACTGTTATGGCTTCTTGCCGTTATTTGCAAGATGCTTGCGACAAGCAGAGTTAATAGTGGAAATGAAAGTAAAATATTAAGTCATGGTCATGTGATTGGCTTAGCGACTGTATTGTAGGGTTTCACTTAAAAACCCAAAGGGAAGTGAGCAGGTATGCCCATTGTAGCCATGTAATTTTCTGCTTAGCTTCTGAGGTCCTTAGAAGCAGAATTGCAGCTCCCAATTTGGTTGCTAAATGTGAACTGACCTGTATATACCAAGGCTTATATGCTAATCCAATCACAAGTGATTCAGAGCTGCTTATGTCCATATACAGTAATTGATTAAAACTCAGAATTATCAAAATACAGTATACAGTACTATATCCCACATATGCTGTTTCTGTAAAAAAAAAACTAAAAATCCTAATAGGGGTTGAGTTACTCAGATCTCTGGATGAATGTATATTGGCTCCTTTGCCATGTCTAGTGTTGGGAAATTGTTACAAAATTTTAAGAGAACAGGCCTATTTCAGGCTGCAAAATACATCATTGAGTTGAATTATTAGAATTTATATTTTAAATCTGATCTGTATCTCGGGAGGCTTGTTAATTTTAGTGTTACTTTCAAGCTCATTTAACTTTCACCATAGCAAATATGGGCGTAAGCTAAAGCTTAATGAGCCATTGAGTTCTGATCCACTAATTCTCATGTTTCAGTTTAATTTACATACGTCCATTCCCATGTACAAAAAATATGGGCATTGCACTAAATGGTTGCATGGATTATTACACAGCTCATTCACCCAGCCATCTAACCATCTCTTAGTCTAACAATCCAAGGTCTTGGAGCAATATACCTGAAATACAGAACAGTAAAATAATCGTATAACATCAGATAATAAAATGGGGACAATTTCAGAGGCATGGTGTAAAATGCTACAAACAAAACTGTACCCCCTCCCAAGAGTGCCAGGAAAAATCTAAATGTAATCAGCATGAACAGATATTCTGGCACAATTATTAACCTGTACGCAAATAAGCATATAAATAAGGTATATTTAAAAAATGTATGTTAAGCAACCTTATTTGCCAGAGCATGTTTACCTAAACATAGTGGTGTTTCATATGTGTGTTTAGCATTGAAATCTGCAACTGCCATTTGAATATTTAAAAATGCAAGGGACTTAACACATTTGCTCTTTTGTTTGTAGAAGAATTGGGAGTGGGAAGCATAGAAGTTGAATAAATAATTGAATAATTGAATAATTGAATAATTGAATAATTGAATAATTGAATAATTGAATAATTGAATAATTGAATAATTGAATAATTGAATAATTGAATAATTGAATAATTGAATAATTGAATAATTGAATAATTGAATAATTGAATAATTGAATAATTGAATAATTGAATAATTGAATAATTGAATAATTGAATAATTGAATAATTGAATAATTGAATAATTGAATAATTAAATAAATAAGACTGAATCAGGGTTATATTCAAATAAAGTGAATTTCACTTTATCCATTAATGATTGGATACTGATTCCCTTTAAATAAAGAAATCTTTAACTGAAAACCCATATAATTTTCTATTTTTTTACCAGCTTTGGGATATGCCTATACTGACCTTGATTGTGTCGTAAATAATATATGTCTCCAGAGTGTATTTTTTAAAGGAGTATGACAGAATTCTTGAAGGCTTTCATTAAGAAAATGGATGGTGATAATAGTGTCATATGGATTAACTACTGAACATTAATTATACTTCAGCTGTGAAAAGAATGGTCAAAACTCAAGAGAAGGCTAAAAAACATTTTCTGATCTATCCTTTGCTGTACTATAAAGGGATTTTTTTTAAAAAATAAAACAACAACAACAAAAAACAGTTTCAATTGAACCCAAAGCCAACTGGCAACAGGAACAACTTTAGGTCTTTGTCATCTGCTCCAGGAGTGTTTCTTGGCCATAGAGCAAGGTTAAAAATATTTTGAAATAAATTGTCCTATGATTTCCCTCACTTGCTGATAGCTTGAGGTGACTCCACTAATGTGAGAGCTTATATTGTTGTGCATATTTGCACATCAAAGATCAGCCCAGAGTGAGAAAATAAGTGACTTTCATGAAAAGCAATTCAGAATTTGTTTTTGTTTTTTTTTTTAATATTTTTATTTTATTTTATATGACTTACAAACATTTAGACATCAAACAATACAACATTAAACATTTACACTTAATATATTTACAAGATTTATTTTTTAACAATTCTATTTACTATACCTTTTTCTTGATTTCCACCCAGTTGTAAATTTTTTCCCACACTTTGTAATAGTCCTTATTTTGTTGGTTTTGAATTTCGTATGTTAATTTGCTAAATTTGGCGCAGTCTAATATTTTTTTAATTACCGTTTCTTTGTTTGGAATCTTATCCTGTTTCCAGACTTGTGCATATGCTAATCTTGCAGCAGTAAGTAAGTGATTTATTAAGTAGTAATTTTCTTTGCTATGTTTGCCTCTAATTATGCCCAATAAATACATTTCCGGTTTTATTTCAATTTTATAGCCTAATATTTCTTCCATCCATGCCCTAATTTGAATCCAAAATTTTTTTGCTTCGTTACATTGCCACCATATGTGGTAGTATGTTCCCACTTCTTTTTTACACTTCCAACATTTGTTACTAATTTGTTGAACCAGTTTGCTGTTGACTGTGTACAGGAGAGGGCAATGTCGAAGGAAAGTCACTTTTTTCAGGAATACTTTTATTAGTTGCCACAATAGTGTCTCTTTTCCAAAAGCTGTTTAGTGAGTCAAGAAACCAGCCAAATTAATAACAGTTTAGGGATTTAGCCAAAAGTCAAACAAGGGAGAAAGCATTCATTTCCTTGTACTCATAATGAACAAGAGTATAAACAACAACCAACGCATAGATGTGTAAATTTTGCATTATTTGATCAATCAGTTTGACTCTTCTGTAGAGCTTTTAAGGCTTTTAAGGCTAACAAATGAAGAAGAACAAGGAGTGAGACTGAGTGAAAGGATTAATCCTAAAATCTTCCATCCTCAATCCAGGCACATCCCAGGCATAGTATCTATCTAAAAGGATTAGCAAGTCAAGCCCTAATGTGAGTCTGTCATCTGCACCTCTATCGGTCCGGTTCAGTTCTGCAACCCAACAAGACAGACACAGACTTCAGAAGATAATCAGAACTGAAGAAAAAAACAATTACTGCCAACCTGCCTTCCATTGAAGACATATAAACTGCACGAGTCAAAAAGAAGGCTGTGAAAATATTTACAGACACTTCACATCCTGGACATAAACTCCTATGCTTAAAATGACACTATAGAGCACTGCACACCAGAACAACTAGACACAAGAACAGGTTTTTTTCTGAATATCATCACTCTGCTAAACAAATAATTCCATCACCACTGTCAAACTATTCACTAAGGCTGCATTACTATTACTATTAATCTTCTCATCATTCCTATCACCCATCTCTTCCCACTTATGACTGCATGACTGTAACTTGCTTGTATCCTTATAAGTTATATTGGTTGATTCCCAGTATGATTTGATTGCTTATTTGTATCCTATGACGATCATTAAGTGTTGTGCCTGATGATTCTTGATGAATGTATTTTTTCTTTTATGTACACCAACAGTATGTGCACTAAAGACAAATTCCTTGTGTGTCCAATCACACTTGGCCAATAAGGAAGTCTATTCTATTCTATTCTATTCTATTCTATTCTATTCTATTCTATTCCATTCCATTCCATTCCATTCCATTCTATTCTACTCTATTCTACCCTACCCTATTCTATTCTATTCTATTCTTTGGCAGACTGACGCTGCCATCAGAGATGATCACTCTTGGTCGCTTGGGAATAGGAGCAAGATGCTGGTGGGCTAGGCTGTGTTTGTTATACACTCTAGCCATTGCTCTCTATGCCACTCTGCTACTCTTGGAAATGATGTCATAGCCAGAATAGAAATCAGGTTAGCTCTCCAGGCTACTTAAATCCCCTACATGGAATTAAAGATGTGGGATGGGAATCATTATCTTCTCCTTTGTCTTAGATATCAAAATATTTCAGATCCGTTGAAACTATTTTAGTCTTTTTCCCCCCATCAATGCAAAGAAGGGATTTGGAGAAAAGAAAGCAATTATGTGAAGTGTGGTTTTGTTTGCTCTTCAGAAAGCAGCACTCAAACTATTGATACAATGCTTGCCATTGTTGCAATATACAGTATGTGTCTACAGTTGTACAGTACTTTCCATGTTTAATTTCTACCATTATAATTCAAATGTATAATTTTCAGTTGTTTATTAAATTAAACTATTGGTATAGGACACATGTCACAAAGGTGACTCTGGGAAGCCTACAAAGATTAAAACAACAACAAATAACAGTTTAAAGAAATCAACATAAAACCTATTCTATAACATGCCAGGTGTTGAAAAAAAACATTGATCCTAAACAAACTAAACAAACAAACTAAACAAACCAATCAGCCAATAGGACTCACTTAAGCTGCTTACCTATTACCTGTATAAACATCCAGATCTTTCATACCTTGTGAAAGGCCTTTCAGGGGTAAGATCATTTGTATCTCCAATGAGTCTCCTCCATGGGATAAGGTCAACAATGTAGATCCTGTGTCTGTCTGTCTGTCTGTCTGTCTATTTCTCCACCTCCATCTCTTCCAACATTTTCTTATTACCGTATTTTGATTTGAGATGTTCTGGATATTTTTTATTGTTTTCATGTCAATCAGTGTTGCTTCCTAATGGACAGTTTGATTCCACAGAAGTTTGATTTACTTGGAGTTACAGTATATTCTGTTGTTTAAGTGTTCCCTCTATTTTTTTTGAGCAGTTTATATTGGTCAGTTGCAGTTCCTATTTTCAGGATCTTATTATTTGAATATTCCAATCCTGGGATTATTTTAAAGCATATCACCCATCCTTTTCAATTTTACCTCTTCCACTTGTTCCATTCCTTCTCTTTCTAGTGGACTTTTGATTTTTTTTTTTTTGGGGGGGGGTTCCATTTCCTTATTGTCTTGTCCAATATAATAAAGTGAGGATGGTTGATTGCCAGAAAACGTTTACATTTGTATCACAGGAAAATACCCAAAGGGGGATTAATTTCTAATCACAGCTTTTATGAAGATAAACGATGAGAAATTCAACTACTTAACCAAATCCTTAAAATCCTTGAATTTGGAATGGACGAAGGAGCAGTTACATAACTTGATTCTGAATGTAAGTCTTATGTGGTTTTATGGTATCACTTATAAATATATGACTGCTTTTCTATGACCATATGAGCTATTTCACACCTTTCAAATTATGTTAAACTGTGCTGCCTTTAGGGAACCTTCTGTTCATTCTGCTGAGTGCAGTTGCCTTGTACTATAACCTTGTTTTGTCAGCACTACTGAATGGGTTGCAAGGTGAATTACTGGTATAGAAGAAATTTAATCTCTTTTCCGCAAATCTAAATAAGTCATTTCAAAGTCAGATTAGAAGAAGCGGCCTGTCCTGAGCCATGACCTCCATATTATCTATATTTCCATGTCCTTGAAGTTGCAAAGAAAAGAGAGACTTGCCAAGAAGGAGTTCTAAATTAATGATCTCTTAATTAAATTGTCCCACAGAAGCCAACTCAGTTAATCTGTGAACTAATTCAATACAGAAATGAAAGATATCAATAAAGTTGTTCATAATATAGCTAAGATATAAATGGTAAAAAAGACATTCTTTAGAACAAATATATTTTTAGTTTTATTAGACAGGCTATGAGCAAAACAACAGTCTAAGCCAGGAGTCCCCAAACTTGGCAACTTTAAGACTTGTGAACTTCAACTCCCAGAATTCTGAGAATTGAAGTCCACAAGTCATAAGGTTGCCAAGTTTGAAGACCTCTGGTCTAAGCTTAATGCCAAAAATAAATTACTGGACTTAAGATGTCCTGAAAAGTACTTTTTAATTCTACATAGTCCTTTACCCAACCTATATGAGTCCTACCGGTAGTTTTGGGAGGAAAGCAAGCAAGCAAGCAAACAGACAGGCAGGCAGGCTCCTGTCTACCTATTTGTGAGGTGGATAATGAGGATTATATACCTTAGGTACAATATACTGTATTTTGCAGTGGCTTTAAAAAAAAAATCCTTTAAGAGAGCCTTGAAGAGCCGGCTGCTCCCATAGACATTAGGTATGCATGGATACTCCATTTGGGTTGATACTGTTTAATTGTTAAAGTTTGTAGTTTATTTTAATTTCTTAAAAATCTCCCGTGCAACCAAAAGATGTATCTGCATTGAGATGATCCACTGTGTCCTTAGTAAGTGGACATAGTACAGTGATACCTCGTCTTACAAACGCCTTGTCATACAAACTTTTTGAGATACAAACCCGGGGTTTAAGATTTTTTTGCCTCTTCTTACAAACTATTTTCACCTTACAAACCCACCACTGCCGCTGGGATGCCCCGCCTCCGGACTTCTATTGTCAGCGAAGCACCCATTTTTGCGCTGCTGGGATTCCCCTGAGGCTCCCCTCCATGGGAAACCCCACCTCTGGACTTCTGTATTTTTGTGATGCTGCAGGGGAATCCCAGCAGTGCAAAAATGGGTGCTTCGCTGGCAACGGAAGTCCGGAGGTGGGGTTTCCCAGTGAGGGGAGCCTCAGTGAAATCGCAGCATTGCAAAAACACAGAGGTCCGGAGGTGGGGTTTCGAGGACTTCAGTGTTTTTGCGCTGCTGGGATTTCCCTGATGCTTCCTTCGCTGGGAAACCCCACCTCCGGACTTCCGTTGCCAGCGAAGCGCTCGTTTTTGTGATGCTGGGATTCCCCTGCTGGGATTCCCCTGCAGCATTGCAAAAACACAGAAGTCCAGAGGTGGGGTTTCCCATGGAGGGAGCCTCAGGGAAATCCCAGCAGCGCAAAAACAGGTGCTTTGGCTGGCAAAAGGGGTGAGTTTTGGGCTTGCATGCATTAATCGCTTTTCCATTGATTCCTATGGGAAACATTGTTTCGTCTTACAAACTTTTCACCTTAAGAACCTCCTTGCAGAACCAATTAAGTTTGTAAGACGAGGTATCACTGTACTGTGAAAAGAAAAATGATGTGAAAATTGCAGCTGATTAGATCTGCTCAGCTGCCACTACAAAAAATACTTCAGTATATTTTACTTAGTCATAACTAGACGATAAATTAAATTGGTGGTTTCACCAGGCAGTTAATATTGTACTTCTGTTGCATTATCCGTTTCCTAAATCTCATCTTCACCATCTAATAGTTAGCCAATCAGAATCAAATACCACTTGGAAAAAAGTTTGGCTTTCTGTACTTATACATGTTTTGATTCATCAATGTCCTCTTCTTTTACATATGATATTTGATTTTAAAACAAAATTGTACATATCAGAAAGGATAGGTGATATGTGAATGAGGTGGGATGGGGCAGAAAGGAATCAGGTGGCTATTCAAAGCATGGGAACATAGTTGAAAGAAACCACTGTATATATACAGCAGGAAATATTCTATGCCATAGAAGCAATAGTCCTGTATCTGAAATCTTAATTAGTCCTTGTTCTTTACCAGAGGGTTGGTTGAGTGACCTGCTTTATCTCATTCTGCACTTTATTTATTCTCACAGTTGTAGTCTGTAGCCCCTGCTGAAACGGCATCCACATTAACGATTTTGCTACTATTTTGCAGTCTAGCATATCTACAGGATGGTAGCATTGTTTTCTTTCCCCCCTATGAAATATTCTTAAGGCATGCTTGAGAAGATAATGAACTCTACGATGAATGCAGCATCAACATGAAAGAGTTCAAATGAGAACCAAAAAAGCTATCTTTTAACAAATATAATTAAATAATGTCCTCACAATCTACCATGCAAACAATCCTATCAGAAAGGTGTGTCTCAAAGGTAGGTTTCTACTGGTTCTAACCGGTTCTTTAGAATGTTAGTAAACCGGCGATGATGTCACGGAGCTGGTTGTGTTATGGCGATAATGTCACAGAGCTGGTCCATGGATGCCGCCATCTGTTGTGGTTGGCTCTGGCCCAGCTCTTGCCCTAGGGAATGTGGAGATGGATGCAGGGGAAACTTCAACATGTCATAGGCCTCTATTATTGCCGACAGAGTCAGTTCAGAGTTTAGTTTCCTCGGATGAAGAAGATGGTGGGAGTGACTTGGAAGAGGGGGGCTTGGCACACAGCCCAGGCAGCCAATCTCCATTATCTTCCATTGATTCGGATGAAGATGTCTTGGACCTACGCAAGCGCAGAATTATGCGTAGAAGAGACCAAGTAAGGACATATTGCCGGAGATAAGAGAGGCCACCTGTGTTTGGGTGGGGCTCCAGTAATTAGGGCTGCTGCTATAAATAGAAGCGTGTGGGTTTGGCAGTTGTGGAAGAGTATCTGATCGCAGTTCTTCAGGAATCGTGCCTTGACTTTGTTTGTTGATTTTTCACGTCTTTGAAACCAACGCAGAGCAACGCAGAGCAAAGTGTGTGGGTGTTTCACTTCGTGGAAGAAGGAGTGTGAAGTTTCTTCACAGCTGCTAGCTAAGTATTTAATGACTGCTTAAAGGAAATTGTACAGACTACCCAGTTGTTTTGGGACGGGTGCTCTTTGCTATACCAAAAGAGGGCTTAGTTTAAGTGAATTTTCATTATAAAGAACATTGTTTTGAATTTTCAAACGTGTGTGTGTCTAAAATTTGTATCCTCGAATTTTCAGGAGCCTCCTACCAGGGAGCCTGGCAGAACACCACCTTTGATTTTTGTATTGCCGTGGGGGTGCGCCTGCATGCGAAACAACCACGCCCAGTGCAATCCTGAGTAAGCCAGCAGCAAAATGATCCAGAACCCACCCCTGGTGTGTCTACAAGAAACATATTGGAAATCTTTCATACTTTGTATTTTATCTTTCTTGGAATGGAGCAGTGTCAATCATCCACTTTTTCTTTGTGCTATTTTTGTAGTGTTACCATACAAGAATGGTGGAAGGTCTTAAGCATAAAACGTATCAGGAAAGACTTAATGAACACAATCTGTATAGTCTGGAGGACAGAAGGGAAAAGGGGGACATGATCGAAACATTTAAATATGTTAAAGGGTTAAATAAGGTCAAGGAGGGAAGTGTTTTAATAGGAAAGTGAACACAAGAACAAGGGGACACAATTTGAAGTTAGTTGGGGGAAAGATCAAAAGCAACATGAGAAAATATTATTTTACTGAAAGAGTAGTAGATCCTTGGAACAAACTTCCAGCAGACGTTGTAGATAAATCCACAGTAACTGAATTTAAACATGCCTGAGATAAACATATATCCATCCTAAGATAAAATACAGAAAATAGTATAAGGGCAGACTAGATGGACCATGAGGTCTTTTTCTGCCGTCAGACTTCTATGTTTCTATGTTTCTACCTGTGGAAATCTTGTGCCTGAAATTGTACCATCTCCACATCTCCACAATGATCCCCTCATTGAGCGTCATTCCCCCATTCCTTATAATTCCCTTTAAAGAAACATCATATGCTGAACCTTCTATAATGGAACTGGAAATTCATTTTATTGTTCATGAGATCTGCCTTTCTTTTAGCTTCTTGTAACTCCATCCCTAAGTTCAATCGTTTCTCTTAATTTGACACCCGTGTTTGAGTGGATATTTTTGCCAGCTCAGAAATCCATGCATACATTTTATGTGCTCATGTGTGGGCAGAGGGAAGCTAGATGATAAACTGGAAACATTACTTAATAGTGATTTTGAAATCGGCTGGCAGGTCTTCCTCTAACTTTGGTACTAATGAAAGATTACAGAGGTCTTCAAACTTGGCGACTTTAAGACTCGTTAAGCATAGCTGGCTGGAGAATTCTGGGAGTTCAAGTCCACAAGTCTTAAAGTTGCCAAGTTTGGGGACCCCAGATTAAAACATAATAGCAAGTAACACATATGCATGACCGGAGGCTTAAACCGCTGGCCGAAATTGCCTCTGGAGCCGGGGGATGCTGCTGGCAGCTCTTTGGAGCTCCGAACTTCCGGGTTCCAAAGGAACCCAGAAGTTCGGCTTCTGTCAGCGCGCCAGGGTAGCGCGCCACCTGCTGGTCCGGGGCAGGTCCTAGATCGCCCTATTTAAGGGCGATCCGAATAGGACCTCCTCCTTGCTGTTCCTGGCTCTGGAAGCGAACACCCAGCCACCCTCCGCTATTAACAGTGTGTCCTATGGAGGTCGCCTTGGGGCCGAATAGGAATTTTTTGCGGCCTCCCCTTTAGAGGTGGCCGTTTTTTTGCCTATTCCACACTGACGGTGCAGACTGGATTGGTTAGGGGGAGCGGAGCACTTAGATATCAGTATAGGCCTCCCTTTGGTCACTGGGGTTTGGCAGGTTAGGGGCGGAAATGGGCAATTAGAAGCGACTGCGCATACTCCTCTGGGCATCCTTTAAAGGGTGATGGACCGCCTCTCTCCAGGAATTAGAGGTTGGAACAACATCGGGGATTGGAGAGAGGATGTCCATGGGAATCACAGGATCCAATTTCCCACTGGACAAAGGGGCGTGGCTTGGATCCAGGTGAAGGGGGCTACCTTCACCTGGTTCAGCAAGGAGTTTTTGCCCAATGTTGCCAAGGAATTTTCTGGTAGGAATTTCTGCCCCGTTAGTTTTGGCCTCTGCAGGTCCTTAGTTTGTTTTGAATTTAAATATTTAAATTTACGTATTCAAAGTTATTTAAATTTATGTTAATTTAATAAAATGACCCTTATTTAATCCACAATACGTCTCAGCGTCTTTACTCCGCTTCCGGGGGCAATATAGAGTTCCACATGTTTATATTCAGGAAAAGTTGTCTTCTTGGGTTTATTTGCTTCAAGAGAGATTGTAGTTGCTTTAATCTTCCTGGGTATTGTCACAAGTAACTGATAGGAGCCATTTTCATTATCATTCATGGCTTTCTAAGTTCTTATGAGCTTCACATTCCCAATCTTGTTATTTTCTGATAGGCTTTCATAATTTTAACATATTTCTTATTTTCTTTATAGCTACCATTCATTGCTCCTGGGAAATTAATGGACAGAAAGCATCCGGAGTTTATGTTGCTGTGTCCTCTGGGAAAAAGAAGCAAAATTGACACCCAAATGCCCTTAAAGCTGCTATAAAGCACACAGCACAATTAAATGCAGCATGATTATCTGTCTTCCAAACAGGAATTAATGCTAAATTAGACAACTAGTTAGCAGGAAATAAATAGGTAAATGGATATAGGATTACTACAAATGCCATTATTAAAACCAGTTCCTGAATTTTCAAAGTTGAAATCTTACAAGAATGTACATACTACAATGCTTACTCTGTTGATATCAATGGTTTTCTCAAAGTAAACACAGTAGGATAACTGACAGATAGTTGCATAGAAAAGAAAAATTACATCCATCTATTAATCTTTCCATAGCATAGTACAGTAAATAAGATTACCCTCTAGCAATTTGGTTCACATTACAATTTGCAATTTTGCTCTAGTTTATTGATTAATTTAATGGAAGACAACTCTTTCTGAAAGAGACTGTCCTAAAGTATAACCCTAAGATCTAAAACAGAGTAGAATTAGCATATAAAAAACTCAAGCATATCTGGCTGGAGAATTCTGGGAGTTGATGTCCACAAGTCTTAAAGTTGCCAAGTTTTGGGACCCCTGATCTATGGAGCTATTCTTCTTGCTTTGATGATTGAAGTTGTTCTCCTTTGAATTATTGTTCTCATCCTCAAATTCCTTTGTCTCCAGACATCATTGAGGGATGGGAGCAAGGGGAGTAGGGGACACAAATCTAAAGCTTCTTCCTCAACAATTTTTTGCTAGCAATTAGCTATTTCTAGGTGTTCTGCCAGCGTGTCCCAACCGCCCGTAATTACAGGGTAATTAGTCCAGGAAGACACACACCATACGATAAAAGGAAAAACAGAAACAGCTCCCTTTTAAAATGTCAAAGGGATTTTCTGGTACACACAAGGCACAGGTTAAATGCAATCCAATTGCTCACCCAATAACTGGGAAATTGAGTCCAATTCTAAAGTCCAGAGAGTCCACACACAGCACAAAAACCACAACAGCACAAAACAGCACAAAACCCACAATCTTGATGAAACAATGAATCAGATAAAATGCCACAAGGCTAAACCAGCACACTGTTCTTTTTATCTATTGCCCTAATTACAGCAGCCCCACCCAACCACAGGTGGCCTCATTTTCTCTTGTAATAATCCTTCAGTTGTTGTCTCCTATGCATCACTCTATGCATGCGTGGATGTGTCATTAATTCTTGTTCAGAATCCAAGGATGATACAGGTGATTGATCTCCTCCTGGGCTGTCTGCCAAACTCCCCTCTTCCCTGTCACTCACGCTTCCTTGGTCAGAGGAGGCTTCGTCGGCAGATTCCACCGGGAGCAAAACAGGCCTGCGGCATGTGGATGTTTCCCCCACATCCACCTGCACATTCCTTGGGGCAGGAGCTGGGCCAGAGCTAACCACAACACCAGGGGGGGGGGTTAATTTACATTCCTGCTCCCATGATTCTGATCAAGTCTGCTGTAGTTGAGGAAACAGTGGTGTCAGAAGAGAGAATGCCTTTTCTAGCTTATTTGAGGACAAGAGGGGAACACAATTCAGGATGATTAAAGGTTTGGTAGGAGAACAGTTTGCTATATTAACTGATACCTTTTGAGCCAAGTGAATTATACCCTAGGACACTGAAGGGACTAGAAGAATTTATCTCAGAACCAATGGCTGTAATTTTCCAAAACTTCTGAAGAACTGGTGACATGTCAGAAGTTGGGAGAAAAACAAAACAATAGGTGGAACCATTTGAAATGCAATATCACAACCATTTTACTGTGTAGGAAGATTAAGAAATTTCAAGAAGATCAAGACACTTCTGTGGTTTGTGTTAATACACATTTGCTCTCCAAACACTGAAGAATTTGGACAAATCACCAAACACTGAAGAGAATCTCCACCTTTAACACTGGAGAATAGTTGCATATTTTAGAGGGTAGCTTCCCTTCTGCCCTTATTGCTAATCGGCTTGGAAGTCATAGTATAGATTCACTTATATCACGGGTAGTGATGGGCGAACCGAACCCACACAATTCGGGTCCATACCGAATTTTGCGGTATTCGATATGCCGAACACGAACCCGAAATTTTTTGAAACTTCGGGCAAAGTTCAGGGTCACGTTCGGCGTTCAGAGCTTTGACGTCACCGCCAGGTTGCTAAGGACGCCAAGGTGATCACTTCCTGGATTCCATGGAATCCAGGAAGTGATCACCTTGGCGTCCTTAGCAACCTGCCGGTGATGTCAAGGCTCCGCCCCCAGAATTTCTTCGTGGGAGGGATTCCCCAGCTCCTTCAAAGGGAGGTCTTCACTTAAAAATAAACATTGTTATTTTTACGAAAAAGGACACTGCAGCGGCGCTGCAAGTAAAGGGCAGCCCTTTCACATAAAAATAAACATGGACTCAGGGTGACGTGCAGAAGTTTAAAAAAAAATAATTATAAAACCCCATCATACTAAAAAAAAAGCACAATCGTCCATCAGTCATCCACTCCACTGACACACTACTGGCTGGAGCAAGGTGTTATTGCTCAACGGCCCCAGGCCTGCTGGTAAAGCTGAGTTTTTAAAGCCTTTCAGAAGGCCAGGAGGGTGGGACCAGTATGAATCCCCAGGGGGGAGTTGATTTCAGGGGGCTGAGGCCACCACAGACAAGGCCCTTCCCTGCAGTCCCGCCAGCTGGCACTGTTTGCTGACAGGACCTGGAGAAGGTTGAGTCTGTGGGATTGGACTGGCCTCTGGGATGTATGAGGCAGAAGGCGGTCCAGTAAGTAATCTGGACCCAGGCTATGTAGGAGATTGGGAACCTGTTTTCGAGGGCACTGTGTGCCAGTCCTTTGCTGTTTCCAGGGTGGCTCCATGGGCCAGATTTAAACACCTCTGACTTATATAAAGACTTATTTATTTTATTTATTTATTTATTTATTAGATTTGTATGCCGCCCCTCTCCGTAGACTCGGGGCGGCTCACAACACAATAAAACAGCTCATAACAAATCTAATAATTTACAATTTAAAATATTTTAAAGACCCCATTATTAAGCAGACATACATACAAACATACCATACATAAATTGTATAGGCCCGGGGAAGATATCTCAATTCCCCCATGCCTGACGACAAATGTGGGTTTTGAGGAATTTACGAAAGGCAAGGAGGGTAGGGGCAGTTCTAATCTCTGGGGGGAGCTGGTTCCAGAGAGTCGGGGCTGCCACAGAGAAGGCTCTTCCCCTGGGGCCCGCCAACCAACATTGTTTAGTTGACAGGACTCGGAGAAGGCCAATTCTGTGGGACCTAATTGGTCGCTGGGATTCGTGCAGCAGAAGGCGGTCTCGGAGATATTCTGGTCCGATGCCATGAAGGGCTTTATAGGTCATAACCAACACTTTGAATTGTGACCGGAAATTGATCGGCAACCAATGCAGACTGCAGAGTGTTGGTGTAACATGGGCATACCTTGGGAAGCCCATGACTGCTCTCGCAGCTGCATTCTGCACGATTTGAAGTTTCCGAACACTTTTCAAAGGTAGCCCCATGTAGTAGTTACAGTAGTCAAACTTTATTGCATCCATATGTTTGATGGTTAACTTTTCCAGATCTATACTCATGATGAAATGTATTAGATTGTGTGTTAAACTGATCTTCCCCTTGCTCTTCAGCAAATGCACAACCTACTGTTTTTAATGAATCTTAATCCCAAGAAGGTTTGCATAAGATCATAGCTAAGTACATAAGCAGCAACCTGTCTTTTCAACTTTTTATTTTTTAATTTAGGCAGCCAACCATGCTTTGCATGGTGGTTGAATAAATGCCTGTTAGCCCCGTTTCTAATTGGTTTTCTAATCACACGGTAAGGTGATGCCTGTAATTGACCTTTGGAAATATTAGAGCATACTTATTAAATGCCACAGTATAGAAATGCACAGGAGACAATGTTCATTTCTCTCACGATGGCTTTCAGACCAGCAACCATATCCGAGAAGAATTGAGAATGCAAGAGAAGAGTAAGCAAAGATGTTACACTTCAAGTGCACTGCAAAATATTACTAAACGAGGAAAGGGAAAGGAAGTGACCTTCTTATTTGCCTCTGATATAGTTAAAGTAAAAGGCAAAGAAAACATCTGATAATTCATTTCACATAGCATGTACCAATATAAGCACTACTCCTTTTTTATTATGTGAATGTTCATTTTTCTTTCCCTATGCAGTTCTGATAAGGCCTCATTAATCAGTGTGACCCTGATTTGTAGACGTTTTTCTAATATTCATTCCAAATTTTGCTACCTATGGAAAATCAGCAAATTGGCAAATTTTGGCCGATGTAAAAGAACTAGAACTGACTTTGTCAGACTCAATCAGATCTTTCCCATGAGCAAACTAGGGATCCAGAGTTTAAAGGGGAATTAGGACCATCAATAGACTTTATAAGTGATGCAGAAAGGCAAGCTGTGGGTGGGTTTATATTGGAACCTGGCTATTAATTTATTTGATTTCTATAGCCACCTCCCTCAATAAATGATTCCGAGCAGCATACATCACAGAACATAAAACACTGAAAACAAATAAAATAAGTTTAAAAATGCAAAATAATTATATATAGCACCAAATGGAACTATAACCATAAACATTAATAGAAATGGGGCTCTTAATTCATCTAAATCTTCATAGGCTTAAAGAAAACCAGTAAAGTTGGGATCAACCTCATCTCTAAAAGGAGAATGTCTCTTGGTCCCTGCTAACTGATGCTCTTTATATGACAGGCCCTGCTGAATATTTTATTTTTATTTTTATTTATTTATTTATTTTGTCCAATACACAATACATATAGAAGAGAATAGACATGAGGTAATATATATAAAGAAAAATATAAAATAGAGGAGAAGATATATGAAAGGAAGAAAATATACAGTATATGAGATATGAGATAAAGGAAAGACAATTGGACAAGGGATGAAAGGCACACTGATGCACTTATGTACGCCCCTTACTGACCTCTTAGGAACCTGGAAAGGTCAATTGTGGATAGTCTAAGGGAGAAACATTGGGGGTTAGGGGTTGACACTATTGAGTCTGGTAATGAGTTCCACGCTTCGACAACTCGATTGTTAAAGTCATATTTTTTACAGTTTGTAGCGGTTTGTACAGTTTGAATCTGTTGCGTGCTCTTGTGTTGTTGCGGTTGAAGCTGAAGTAGTCATTGACAGGTAGGACATTGCAGCATATGATCTTGTGGGCAATTGGACGAATAGAAATGCCTGGGAGAACATGATAACCTGGCTCAAAGTTAGGAAGGGCTTTAAAGGTGATAACATTGCGCTCTCAGATATAAACATCATCTCTGATTCAACAGCTGTCTGCATTTATTATTCCCCATTTGGAAACCAACTGATGAGATTTCTTTCTAATAAAAGATAATCATGGATCATCAATATCTTTCCTAGGACTGGGAGAAGGAATGGCAGAACTTGGGGGCAGACTGAAAAGAGGAACCAGGCTAGAATCCCACATAGACACAAATAAATTAAGTCCAACCTCCCTTGAGTGCCATTGACTCTTATTTACCTTTAACCAGGTGCTGACAGTTAATTGAGAAAATTCTTGAGCATAGGCTTGTTGCAATAAATCAATATTGAATTGTGTGGAACTGGTCTTTCACATCTAGCAGGTATGAGAGTGAACAAGGACAGGTATAATCTTGACTATGTATAGTTTTTCATTTTGTCTGATAATAATATTTGGACAGGGAGTCATTGCCCACAATCGCTCATGCCCTCATCACCTTGAGGTTCGATTACTGCAATGCTCTCTACATGGGGCTACCTTTGAAAAGTGTTCGGAAACTTCAGATCGCGCAGAACGCAGTCGTGAGAGCCATCGTGGGGCTTCCAAGATTCGTCCACGTTTCTTCAACACTCTGTGGCTTGCATTGGCTGCCGATCGGTTTCCGGTCACAATTCAAAGTGTTGGTCATGACCTTTAAAGCCCTACATGGCATTGGACCAGAGTACCTCCGGAACCGCCTGCTACCGCACGAATTCCAGCGACCGATAAGGTCCCACAGAGTTGGCCTTCTCCGGGTCCCGTTGACTAAACAATGTCATTTGGCAGGCCCCAGGGGAAGAGCCTTCTCTGTGGCGGCCCCGACCCTCTGGAACCAACTCTCCCCAGAGATTAGAACTGCCCCCACCCTCCTTGTCTTTCGGAAACTACTCAAGATTCACTTATACCGCCAGGCACGGGGGAGTTGAGACACCTTTCCCCCAGGCTTTTTTATACTTTGTTTCATGTTTGGTATGAATGTGCTGTTTGGTTTTTTAAATAATGATAGGGTTTTATATGTTTTTTAATATTAGATTTGTTCCACTACTATATTGTTTTTATTACTGTTGTGAGCCACCCCGAGTCTTCGGAGAAGGGCGGCATACAAATCTAATTAATAATAATAATAATAATAATAATAATAATAATAATAATAATAATAATGACCATTTTTTCAGATGTAATCTATGCATTAGAGATATATAGAAATGCCTCTTAAATATAAATATGTATGTATATTTAAGGAGCCTGATATATTTTGGATTTGGTAATATTTGTTGATGTGTGCCTTATCTTCAATTTTGGAAAGCTTTTTCAAGGGTCTGTTTATACCTCTGCATGTCATTTGTTGTCATGGGTAAATGGTTTTTTAAAAACTGAATCATAATGACTAATTAAGCATTTCATAAGTCGTAGAGAGAGAAATGGAGGATTAAGAGCAAAAGAGCACTGCAATGCTTCTTCATAAAACAGTTAAGATGCTCATTGTTCTTATTTGAATAAACAATCCAGTCTGGAAAAGGTTAGTGATGATAATTAAGGGAAATGTTGCATGTGTGCATCTGTTTTATAGTAGAAGTCCTGAAGCCATTCACATTTGCAGTCCAAAATAGCCTTACCCTATTTAATTGTCCCTATCACAGTCAGACAGAATGGTTTTCCCTTCCAGCTATTTTTTGTATCTATCCCTACTGTACATATTTTGGTCCAACTTGATTGTCTACCTTGTGGGATTTAAGTCCCAAGGCTTTTTCTGGGGAAATCAATTCTTTTCAGGAGCATAGACATCTTTCCAAAGGGGGTTAAATTGAAAAAAATGTTCTGGAGTGATAAAACCATTTTTTACCAGATATGGTAGCAGTACATAGGGAAGAACTATTACACAGGTCTACAAAAACATATCTTTTTGTAATCATCGCAGTTGACCTTGTACTTTTCAGAATCATTTTTTTTGTTCTGATTTCAAAAATGTATATAGTTTTTCTGTAGCAGGTATAGTTTCCACGGAGCAGCATCATTATTATAAGGTATAGGAAATATACTGACGACATTAAGAAAACAGAAACATCAATACAATATCATAATAACAAAAATGCTTCTATATCAAAAACTTTATGTGATAGAGGAAAACTAAGCCTATTTTTGGAATCAGCACATCAAACTCCATAAAACAGATATATTACCTTTGCTAATTATTTTTTTTGTGTTGACCAGTATTATCTAATAAGTGTCTATTTGCACATATTCCTGATAGCCTCCCAAAGTTAATGCAGAATAGGAATCATGCAATAGAGAAGATAGGTGGAAGTAGAAGCATGATCAAAGAGTCAGAAAAATCAAGAATTCATGTGATGAAAGCTGCCATCTTGATCTTTTTGGATATTCTTCTCTTTTTCCCTAATAGAAGAAGCCACACATAATCTTTCTTTAACCCCATAACTTTCTTTACAAGTAACTTCTCCCATGACATTTTGTACCTGATCCATCTCCCATTCCCTGGATGGGCACATTAAACTAATATCAAACGACCTAAGTGCTAAAGCCCACTGCAGCAATATCGCCAAGAAGGCTTCCAGAGTTGTTAACCTGATCCTACGTAGCTTCTGCTCTGGCAATCTCTCACTACTTACTAGAGCCTACAAAACCTATGCCAGACCCATTCTCGAATACAGCTCATCTGTCTGGAACCCACACCACATCTCAGACATCAACACTCTCGAAAACATCCAAAGGTACTTCACCAGAAGAGCCCTTCACTCCTCCACTCGCAACAGAATACCTTACGAAAATAGACTAACTATCCTGGATCTTGAAAGCTTAGAACTGCGACGCCTAAAACACAATCTAAGTATTGCCCACAAGATCATATGCTGCAACGTCCTTCTGGTCAATGACTACTTCAGCTTCAACAGCAACAACACAAGAGCACGCAACAGATTCAAACTTAACATCAACCGCTCCAAACTTGACTGTAAAAAATATGACTTTAATAATCGAGTTGTCGAAGCGTGGAACTCATTGCCAGACTCAGTGGTGTCAGCCCCCAGCCCCAAACATTTCTCCCTAAGACTCTCCACGATTGACCTCTCCAAGTTCCTAAAAGGCCAGTAAGGGGCGTACATAAGTGCACTGATGTGCCTATCGTCCCCTGTCCAATCTTCTTTCCTTATCTCATATCTCATACATTTTCTCTCCTTTCCTCCAACCTCTCTTCTTTCTTACTTTCTATCATTATATATATTACTTAATGTATATTCTCCTTCATATGTATTGTATATTGGACAAAGAATAAATAAATAAATAAATAAATAAATAAATAGATTGCTGGGTTTTATTCATGGTCCATGGACTATCTGATGGGCAGGACAAATTTATTTTCCTATAGACAAGCAGCTACTTTTTCAGGATGATACTGATGTGATAAGGCTGGGAGAATGGCAGCAGTAGAAAATTGAAGTTGATGAAGTGCTGGTGTTGCAACAAGGCTCGAAAGCGCTGCTATGAAATCCTCTCCATCACCAGACAGAATATTGAGGAAGTTCATTCAAAATTAGAGAAAGAAGAAAGGCACCATTGGCTGCAGACCACCTTGGCCCCTCAGGGAGCTATGTTTGGTTAGTTTGAAAAAGGATAGAACAACATTCACTATGAGGTATAAGGTCCATAAATAAAAAGAAGCGACATTGTAGTCTATTCACACTAAGCCTAGACATTAAATTTTAAAATTGCTTAGGAGAATCAAAGCACCCTTAAAATTAACAAACCAGATAGAGCCTACAGTGCAATAAATTAACAATTAGGAAATAAATTGCATTGTAAAATTGAATAATCTATAAAATTAATAAGTAACCTTTGATTGTCTGTTCATACGTGACCAATGATTGATGGAGAAAACATTATTGCTGTTATTTTATTATTCATGTAGACCATTCATTCACACTGATCATTCATATAAACCAGAATTCGGTTCTTTTGCATACATGCATAGCTGCTGTACAAAACTTTGCGACATTATATATAATAGGGAGAAATGAATGTAAGATTCCTTTTTTCAACCTGGAACATATAGCAACAAAGGAAAAATGAGTCTTCTTCAGATATCATTACACAAAGAGGAATGTGACAGCATGGTGAGAATGGAATCAACTCAACCATAACAAGGGAAGCTTCTGCTAGCCGAGAACTTTAATAAATTTTACATATAAAAGTGGTAGAGGTAAGCTCCTGACAGCAAGCTCCTTCTCTAAAGAAGAACTTTGTTAAAATGGGCTGATCAATGAATTGATATAATTAATTGGCTCCCACCTAGAGTGGTTAAATTGTTTTGATTTTGGAATGAGACTTCTTTCATTCTGCTATTCAGTATCTATGTGCTTTTCTCTACAAATCTCTTAGCCTGGATGAATTTAAGATACAAGAAATAAAGGAGAAATTGCAGTTTAAAGTTGATTAGGTCTAAGAAAACTGGAATTTATCAGAAAAAAAGAAATGGAAGTAATGAAAACAAAATACAACTTTAGGACAATTCAGACCTAGCCATTAGCAACTTGGGGTGGTGGTGGGGAAACCTGAACTATTATTTTATCCAGTGAAGGGCTGAGTTTTTTTTTACTACCGCACTGTGGGCATGGCTTAATTTGTGGGTGTGGCTTGCTGGCCATGTGACCAGGTGGGAGTGGCTTGACGAGCATGTTACTGGGGGTGGCTTAAAGGTCATGTGACTGGCTTAAAGGTGGCTAACTTGACGTCACTCATGTTAAGAGTTTGGGTTAGAGTGCCTGACCTCTCCTTGCCTCAAAGAGATTTAATTCTATGTATATATGCCATATGGGTACATACATGTTATACGCACGTACATAAAAATATACATTATCTATTACATAAATGGTATGTGTATGTTCTATACACACACACACAGCTCTTCTAAAATTATACACATTCAATTTCATTTATTGTGATAGGAAAAACATACCCAGAGCCCAGAAGGGGAAAAAAGAAAAAACTTCAAAACTTTTCTACCGGTTCTTCATACCTGACCAAAAGTTTCTACCAGTTCTATGTATCTGACCATACCCGAAGGAGCCATCACTGGTTTTATCCCAGTATTTTCACATCTGTATAAACTGGGGACATATGAATCACCTTCCAAACCATCCCCTTGACACTGTTTTCCCTCCCACCCCTTTTCCTGATGGTTTTTCTGGCATGGTTATGGCCCTGCAGTGTCAAACACATTTCATTCTTTTCTTTTTTTAAAAAAAAATATATTTATTAATTTTTTCCTTTTTTTTTCAAAGTACATAGTCATATTTACAGATGAATCTACATCGTATATACATTCCTATCGACATTGTCTTCTAATTACTTTTAGATTTCTTGATGTTTTATTTCAATGCTTCTTTTAATTTTCTTTTTTTTGTCCATTGGTACCATTTTGTCCAGGTTTCATAATAGTCCGATTCTTTTCGATTATTAAGTTCCATTGTCAATCTGTCCATCTCTGCACAGTCGTATATTTTCTTGATGATCTCATTGTCTTCAGGTATTTGCGGATTTTTCCAGTTCTGTGCAAATACAATCCTTGCAGCTGTTGTAATATGCAAGCTTAAATATTTTACATTTTTAGAATAGTTACCTCTCATACGGTAATACCCAATAGAAATTTTTTTGGCGTATATTCTATTTTTGTATTTGTTATTTGACACAACCAATTATTTATTTTTTCCCAGTATTTTCTTGTCTTTGGACATAACCACCATAGGTGAAAGAAGGTGCCTTGAGTGTTTTTACATTTCCAACACGTTGGGCTGTAATTTTTGTGCATTTTAGCTAGTCTTTTGGGTGGAAGATGCCAACGGTATAGCATTTTATATTGGTTTTCTTTATATATTGTAGATTTTGTTAATTTAATATTTCTCTTCCAAATCTGTTCCCATTCCTCTCTATATATATTGTGGCCAACTTTTTCGCCCAGGCAATCATTGTACCTTTAACTATCTCCTCTGGTCTTTCATATTCCATTTCATTCTTTTTTGCTGTTTTTTTTTTTACTAGCGAGGCTGGCTTTGAAATATGTCTATGAAGATAAGTATTGGGACGAATATCACAGGCCTGGCTGTCAGTGGGGATAGGATTAGGTGCCAGCAGAAACAAGGAAAGGGATTAAAAGTCAGGAAGACAGTCACAGTAAGTTAATTTGCGAAATAGCTGATAGGAAGCCAAATTTTGTGCTAATTGCTGTCCGATGGGGAGAAACAGACTTTGTGGACAAGTCATGAATAATCTCCTTTAATCATCTTTTTCCCCCTATGTATGTTCCCATGCATACGAATGATGGACCAAAGATGTGCATGACTAAATAATTAGTTATCTCGCCGCATTCCGTGGCAGAAATGGAGATTGGGATAGAATAGAGAAGGTAAACAGTCATCCAATCATGTGATCTCTCAGACATATAATAACCTATATAGAAACATAGAAACATAGAAGACTGACGGCAGAAAAAGACCTCATGGTCCATCTAGTCTGCCCTTATACTATTTTCTGTATTTTATCTTAGGATGGATATATGTTTATCCCAGGCATGTTTAAATTCAGTTACTGTGGATTTACCAACCACGTCTGCTGGAAGTTTGTTCCAAGGATCTACTACTCTTTCAGTAAAATAATATTTTCTCATGTTGCTTTTGATCTTTCCCCCAACTAACTTCAGATTGTGTCCCCTTGTTCTTGTGTTCACTTTCCTATTAAAAACACTTCCCTCCTGGACCTTATTTAACCCTTTGACATATTTAAATGTTTCGATCATGTCCCCCCTTTTCCTTCTGTCCTCCATATAAGTCTAAGTGTTATTGCTATTACTATTTCCACTCTGATTCAGGTGACTCTGAGGATATCGATAAACCCTCAAGTGGCCTCAACAATTCTCAGAGAGCTAATGACCAACTTTCATAGTACCCACAACCAGAGAACTGAAAAGAATTTAAATCCTTCTATTCCCCACCATTTAGTAAGAACTGAAGAAGCTTCTGGAATGAGAAAGTGAAAGGTTTTTAAGAGAGGGAAAAACCTAAGAAAGTCCAATTTTTTGGGGGGGGGGAAGCACCTTTGATGTAACAACAGAGGTTGTCATTCTGTTTGAGAGAAGAAACACATTGATTACAATTGGAACATTTCTTCTGTTTCCTCACTTATGATATTGGTAAAAAGAATCAGAATACTAAATATAAACTTGCAGGAATTGAACTTATTGATAACCCTCAATCTGTCAAAGACCTTGGAGTACTCATATCCAATGACCTAAGTCCTAGAGCCCACTGCAACAACATTGCCAAAAAGGCTTTAAGAGTTGTTAACGTAATCCTTCGCAGCTTCTTCTCTGGTAATTTTGAACTGCTAACAAGAGCTTACAAAACATTTGTCAGACCAATCCTAGAATACAGCTCGCCTGTATAGAACCCACATTGCATATCTGACATCAGCACAATTGAGAGAGTCCAGAAATATTTCACAAGAAGAGTCCTTCATTCCTCTTCTCACAACAAAATACCTTTCTCCACCAGACTTGAAATTCTTGGTTTAGACAACTTACAACTACGTCGTCTCCGTTCCGACTTAATTATAGTTCATAAAATCATATACCAAAATGTCCTACCTGTTAACGACTACTTCACCTTCAACCACAACAACACACGAGCACAAAATTGATTTAAACTAAATGTCAACCGCTCCAAACTTGACTGCAAAAAATACGACTTCAGCAACAGAATAATCAACGCCTGAAATTCACTACCTGATTCTGTGGTTTCTACTCCTAACCCCAAAACCTTTAACCTTAGACTATCTACAATTGATCTCTCCTTCTTTCTAAGAGGTCTGTAAGGGGCGCGCATAAGCACACCACTGTGCCTACCGTCCCTGTCCTATTGTCTACTTTTTATCATTACTTATCTAATGTTTAATGTGTACAAATTATCACCCTATAATTGTTTGACAAATAAAAAAATAATAAATAAATAAATAAATAAAATTGCTTTATTGTATGCTTATGTTTTATGTTTCCATAATGGCAACTACGGTATATCATATCTTCCCTCATTTAGTTGAATTTCTAATTCACCTTCTTTATTCCTCATACTCTGTGCATTGGTGTATAGACATTTAAGTCAATTTTGACTGACCCTGTGTTTACTGTCTACATCACCTGTGTTGTGCCTGACTGCCCCTACTTTCTGGCCACCTGTTTGATTAGTGCACATGGTATGGCACTGGCTATTAAATGCTTGGCTTTGCTTGACAGCAGGACTGATAAAACTTACCTGCACACATATCTATGTTGTGTGCACTGTTAACCCTCTTAATTTTATATTTCTGGGGACAGAAATGATCTGTATCAATTAATTCTCTGTCCCCACTGTTCAGTTTAAATGCTTATCTAGGAAATCTGTGAATTTAATACCAAATCTCTTTCTTTGATGAATGCAAACCATCTCTTTTGTATAGTTTTTCATTGGACCAGCTGCAGACATCATGACTAATAAAATCTGTCCACATTTTAACATCACTCCTTGAGCTGCATTGGTTTCTGATTGGTCTCTGGACACAATTCAAAGTGTTGGTTATGACCTATAAAGCCCAATATGGCTTAGGAGCAGATTACCCATGGGACAGTCTTCTGCCTCATGTATCCCAGCGGCCAGTTAGGTCCTACAGAGTAAGCCTTCTCCAGGTCCTGTCGGCCAGGCAATGTCACCTGGCGGGGCCTAGGGGAAAAGCCTTCTCTGTGGCAGCCCCAGTCCTTTGGAATGAACTCCCTCTGGAGGTACATACTGCCCCCTCCCTCCTGGCCTTTTACAAAGCTTTGAAGACTCAGTTTTGCCAGCGGGCATGGGGGGCCGTGAATGTGGAGAGCTAACTCAGGCCGATGTTATGAGTGGCTAGACCCAGTTGGATGAATGTGGATGATTGTGTTTAGGATAAATGGGGTTTTAGAATTTTTTTAGTTTCAATAATAATAATTTAATAATAATAATTTATTAGATTTGTATGCTGCCCCTCTCCGAAGACTTTAATTTTAATATTAGATTTCTATGCACTTTATTTGTATAGAACATAAGAAGAGCAATGCTGAATCAGGCCAAAGCCCATCGAGTCCAGCATTCTGTGTCACACAGTGGCCCACCAATTGTCCATGGGGATCTTGAGCAGAAAGAGAAGACAAGACCCTCCCTTTCCCTTGACCCCCAACAAATGGTACTCAAGGGAATCCTGCCTGCTTCAACAAACATAGAGGCAGCACATGGACATCCATTTCAATAATTATGTTGTACTTCACCCTGAATTGGTTGAGAAGGGTGGTATAGAAGTATGGATGGATGGATGGATGGATGGATGGGTGGATGAATGAATACCAAAGCCTTCCCTTTTACACCACTTCTTAAGCCACACATTAAACTCTGTTTCATATTGGCTTTTCTCTTTTTATTCCTTATATACTGGTAAAACCTCTGAAAAGATAAGCCTACAGCCTATACTACTAAGTTCACACCCCAAGCTCTGGAAGTCATTCTGCACAGAAGGTACATCTTTTGGGGACAGATCATCTGTGCCCAGATGTATACTAGCGTCAACATCACAGTGCTTACTGACATTCTTAACTATCTTAAGAATACGCCTCTTGTCTCTGCTGGCAGTAGCACCTGGCAGACAGCTGACCTCTTTCAAAACCTCCATATCCTTTCCTAATTTTACATCCCTTACAATTGAATCACCAACCAGATGGTGGCTTCTCTTTTTGGATACCTTGCTGCTCTTGTGTGACTGATGTGTAATATGTGATTCACACTTTCCAAAATAAGTTCATCATTTCAGACCACGATCCCCTGCTTATTTGAGTTATTGTTATCACAACTACCTTGGCCTGTCGCTTTAGTGCCCCTATTAAGGTTAGCAAGGACACTATATCTGTTATGCAAAGGCTTTGTGTTTATGCTCTCCTTGCTCTCCTATTTCATGGAGTTAATTGTGCAACAAATTCACGTGCTTTTTGCTGGCAATTCTGCACAATTTTAGGTTTGAACAACTCCCATATCTATCTTTCCCTGGCTTGTGCCTTCCAGATGTTTTGTATTACAGCTCACATCAAACTAGCTGGGGGGAATGGACTGTCTGGAAATGTTGGGCTAATCTACCATATACAGTGATACCTTGTCTTACAGACTTAATTGGTTCTGGGATGAGGTTCTTCAGGTGAAAAGTTTGTAAGATGAAACAATGTTTCCCATAGGAATCAATGGAAAAGCGATTAATGCGTGCAAGCCCAAAATTCACCCCTTTTGCCCGCCATTTTAGCGCTGCTGGGATTCCCCTGAGGATCCCCTCCATAGAAAACCCCACCTCCAGACTTCTGTGTTTTTGCAATGCTGCAGGGGAATCCCAGCAGGGGAATCCCAGCAGCGCAAAAACGAGCGCTTCGCTGGCAACGGAAGTCCAGAGGCGGGGCATCCCAGCGGCAGCGGTGGGTTTGTAAGGTGAAAATAGTTTGTAAGAAGAGGCAAAAAAATCTTAAACCCCGGGTTTGTATCTCAAAAAGTTTGTATGACGAGGCATTTGTAAGACGAGGTATCACTGTACATTAAATATATGAATAATTTTAATTAATTCATGAGCTATCCACTATAAAAATGCATATATTATTATTTCCCTATTTGCAGCTGTTGGGCTTTTTTTTTAAAAAAAAAAATCCCCCCTTAAGACACTGAAACAGGCTAGAACTTGGCTTTGAGACATTTCATTTTGATGCCACAGTTCAACTTCAGTGAGATGGAAAATAAACTAGATCCTGCAGCTCAGTGGCCTAAAGCAAATTGGATTTCTTACTTGCAGTGATCCAAAGGATAGCACATAGCCTTGCTGGAGAATTCATTTCAAAGAATAAGTTTATATTACCAATGTCTTGTGAGCTCTCTTATTCTTCGTGATTATTTGTATTTTTATTCTTAAATGCTATTTTTGATGTCACACACCACAAGATGCTTAGAAGACTCCGGTATTGACCAGATATATGTTGGAAAACACAATGTTTATTTTGCCAAGGTAAGAAAATAACAGGTGGAAGAAATAAAGTATAAGATGAAATGGAATGGAACGCCAATTTTGTTCAACATCAAAACATTTATTAGCTCCTCTCTTTAGTATCCAGATATTTACCACTCACCAGTCCTATTTTATAAAGCACAGAGATTTCACTGCTATTTGGCATATATCCAAAATCATAGTTCCAATTTTATTGATTCATAACTGAAATTAAGTCCTATTGAATACTGTGGACTAGGATTCGGTTACTAAAAATTAGATGTTGACCCAATTAAGTCTCTTGCGGTCCTTATTTCCTCCGAAAATTATCCTTCTGATATTTGATAGTTTGCTGTCCATCAAAATTGCAACCCAGAGCATAAATCTGGGCAGGAAGAGTGTGACATTCTTTTGTAACAAAAGCTTTAGTGTTATGTAAATCAATGCATTCCTAGCATATCATCTCTCTAGAGTTATCTTTGTGATATTTTCTGAGCAGGCCAATGAATCCATTACCATTGACATCATTTTGACTCCTGCTTTATACTTCTGAATTTTCTTGATTGAAGAAAAAAAATGGTCAAAAAGCCCTTCCTGGGCAAGGGACCTACCAGGAGGTTTGAGTAATGTACTATATTATAAAAATGAACCAAAATGGAACTGAGAGGTTTGGCTACTGATTGTCAGAAGCTAAAATCGCAGCTACAATATGTTAATGAGAATCATATTATTTTAAGCTGCCCCCTTTATGAACATGCTAAGTACAATTCTGGTCTGTTCTATACTGGCAATGCAAGAATAAATTGTTCTTAGTTTATCCCTATACAGTGGAACCCCGACATAAGAGCTGCTCTACTTAAGAGCAACTCGAGATAAGAGCTGGGAGGGGAGAGATATTTTTGTTCTACTTACAAGCCCAAATTCGAGATACAAGCGCCAAGGAGCTGTCTCCTGAAGCCAAACGCTAACTTCCGCGTTCGGCTTCAGGAGACAGCTGCGAAGCGGCGCGCGTGTTTTAAAAGGTTGCAGCCGGCCTGGGGGGCTCGGGGGGGTGCTTGCAGCTTTCTTTCTTGCTCTTTTTCTTTCTCTCTTTTACCTTCCCTTCCTCTATTTCTTCTTTTCTTTCTCCTTCCCACCTTCTTCCCTCCCTCCCTCCTTTCACTCATTCCTCTCTTACTCTCCCCTTTCATAAGTTTCCTTGCTTCCTTCCTCTGTTCCTGTCCCTTCCCCCTTTCTTTCTTTCTTTCTTTCTTGCTCTTTTTCTTTCTCTCTTTTACCTTCCCTTCCTCTATTTCTTCTTTTCTTTCTCCTTCCCACCTTCTTCCCTCCCTCCCTCCCTTCACTCATTCCTCTCTTACTCTCCCCTTTCATAAGTTTCCTTGCTTCCTTCCTCTGTTCCTGTCCCTTCCCTCTTTCCTTCCTTCCTTCCCACCCTCCGTCCATTCATTCACCCATTCCTCTCTTGATCGCTTAAAGCCGGTCCCTGGTGCAAAAAGGGTTGGGGACCTCTGTCCTACAGGATTGGGTGGCAGAGAAGTTGAACACATGTAAATTTAAAAGTTTAAGAAAGTTTACAAGTTAAGTGAAAGAAACTTCATTATTCATTTATATGTACATGTACATTTCTTCATTAAAAACATGTCTTTCTGCATAATTTAGACTAACTTTGTGAGTTTTTTGAGGGCTGGAACCAATTAAAATTATTTACATTAATTCCTATGGGGAAAAGTCGTTCGAGATAAGAGCTGCTCGACTTAAGAGCCCAGGTCCGGAACGAATTAAACTCGTATCTCGAGGTGCCACTGTATTTTGAGTCCTGAGAGTATAGCAAACCTACTGAAATGTTTTGTAAATCCAGATTGGCTTCCATAAAAAGTGCTTAACATTTTTTATAGTGGCTTAATTTTATTTTCATAGAAACATAGAAGATTGATGGCAGAAAAAGACCTCATGGTCCATCTAGTCTGCCCTTATACTATTTCCTATATTTTATCTTAGGATGGATATATGTTTATCCCAGGCATGTTTAAATTCAGTTATTGTGGATTTACCAACCACGTCTGCTGGAAATTTGTTCCAAGGATCTACTACTTTTCTAGCATCTAAGCATCTACTTTTCCTCCCCGTTAATGGTAATTATGAATTATGGTTGCATCTTCCAAAACCACGTAGGTGCACCTACTAAGGTGTGGAGACACTAAAATCAGTTTGGGCTAAAGCAATGGTCTCCCAACCTTTTGGGCACCAGGGACCAGTTCCAAGGAGAAAGGCTTCTCCACAGACTTGAAGTGGTGAGGCTTTGCATCCTTCCTGCATGCCATTAATGGAACTTTGCTTGTTTGCACGGGCCAGTTGCTGGCATGCCGTGGACTGATGCCGGTCCATGGACAACAACAACAACAACAACAGAGTCAGAAGGGACCTTGGAGGTCTTCTCGTCCAACTGCCTGCTTAGGCAGGAAACCCTGCACCACTTCAGACAAATGGTTGTCCAATATCTTCTTAGAAACTTCCAGTGTTGGAGCATTCGCAACTTCTGGAGGCAAGCTGTTCCACTGATTGTTTTAGCTGTCAGGAAATTTCTCCTCAGTTAAGTTGCTTCTCTCCTTGTCTAGTTTCTACTCATTGCCTCTTGTCCTATCCTCAGGTGCTTTGGAGAACAGTCTCACTCCTTCTTTGTGGCAACCCCTGAGATATTGGAATATTGCTATCATGTCTCCCCTTATTTTCATTATTTTCATTAAACTATTAAACATTAAATGTTGGTAGTACCTTAACCCAATTATAAGAATTATGGTTTCAGCAATATATGCAGCAAAGCTCTGCTAGATTGAGAGAATAAACTATGTTAATTTAAAATTCCTAAAAAAAAATTTGCTGACCTCAGAAGCATAGAAATACCAGTAATTTCATTCACTTTAAGAATATGGGAATAATCCGGATCAAACTCATGGTGATCTGGTCCATTTTCAAAGTAGCAATTCATGGGGCCTATGCAACAGAAATGGGGGGAGACTATTATTTTTTGCATCTAATTACCTAGATGCACATAAAAACTAGGCACTTTCCCCCTCTCCTGCCTCTCACTGGAGCAATCTATTTGCATGGAAAGGAGAAGACCCCAACCAGAAGGAACTGGCAACCTTTTCTATATACATTGCCTGTGCAAAGAATATTCTTGGAGAATCACTGGGGGAATCTGGGGTCCATCTGAGGTAAGCTTATTGTTTCAATGAGATCTTATTGCTGCCTAACTTCACAGCTGTCTTATCACTAGGTACTTTAAAATGCCAATATTACATTGTTAAAATAGATACAAAGAAGTAGATTTTAAATCGTATAATTATATAGTATTGCAGTACAGTATTTGAAGAAATTTTAAGCATAAGTTTTTCGTGTTTAATTAATTGACTTTAATTAGTTTAATTATATTACTAAAATGAAAACATAAAACTGAATGTTATATTTTAGTAGTATATTGATAAAATTTATGGATATTAGAATTGACTTTAATTACGCAAACTATAATATCAAAATGGAAACATAGATGTAGATATTATAAGAGTAATAATAATAATAATAATAATAATAATAATAATAATAATAATTTATTAGATTTGTATGCCGCCCCTCTCCGAAGACTCGGGGCGGCTCACAACAGACGATAAAACAATATATATAGGCACAAATCTAATATTAAAAAAAACTAAAAACCCTATCATAATTTAAAAACCAAACAGCACATACATACCAAACATAAATATAATATATATATTATAAACTGTTTTTCTGTATTGATCTGATTATAGTTAGACCTTTTTTTGTATTAGTTAGACTTCTATGATTAGCGGAGCAATGGTAGCTCCTTTAAATGTTAAATGTTGTTTGTATTGTTTGTCTTAAAGAAAAAACAATATACCGTGTTTCCCCGAAAGTAAGACAGTGTCTTACTTTCTTTTTACCTCCAAAAGCCCCACTACGTCTTACTTTTGGGGTATGTCTTACATTGTAAAAAAATTGAAAGGGTCGCGTTCCCGAAGGCATCTCCCCAGAATCCAGAAGGGCACGCGTGGAGCCGCAGACGTGTGTCGGGGAAGCGTGTGTCTGGAGGGGAGGAGCCGCTCTGCGCAGTTGGGCAGCCCCACTTGCCTGCCGGAAAGGAGGCGGGTGAAGGAGGGCGCAGCTCCGGCCGCTCGCCTCGGAGCCGGTCGGCCTCGCTGGCCGCTTGCAGCCGAGCCTCGGCAGGGGAAGAGGCGGTGGCGCCGCGGCGAGGCGAAGGGCACACGGGGAGCTTGGAAGCGACGTCATCGGGCTCCCCCCCCCGGCAATACCCCCGTGTTTCCCCGAAAGTAATACATATGTCTTACTTTCGGGGTACGGCTTATATTAGCCGACCCCCCTGAAACCCCCGATACGTCTTACAATCGGGGGTGTCTTACTATCGGGGAAACAGGGTATATACCCGTGAAAATCTACGAAAACAAACAAATATATATATATATATGTAGATTGTTCTGAGTTCGGGTTTTGCCCTGTGTAATATTGTGCATGTTTATGCGACGTTTCGGTGAAATCACATTCACCATCATCAGGCTGAAGTTTCCAAGCTTCGTGCTATTGTAAAATGGAATGTTTGCAACTGTCATTTCTTCCTAGTATAGTATGACAGTTGCAAATATTCCATTTTACAACAGCACGAAGCTTGGAAACTTCAGCCTGATGATGGTGAATGTGATTTCACCGAAACGTCGCATAAACATGCATTTGGAAATTTCTGGCGACGTTTCGACGAGGTCTCACTTGTCATCTTCAGGCTGGTGTTTCTGTCCTTCTTCTCAGGCGAACACTGCGAGACCTGAGCTGCATTCCTTCTATAAATACTGGTGGCTGGGTGTGGTTTGATGGCTCAGCAATTGCCTGCTGTGTAGAAACTTCCTGGTGAGTCAGTGGGGTAACAATTGGGGTCGTTGATGTAGCTGAGGTATGCTGATTAGTTAATGGTTGTAGATTAGGCGTGATATCCTGAGTAGTTGGAACTTGCAGGCTGCTTGATTGCTTTACAATGTGTGTTCTGAGTCTGCTTTCTATGGCTGGGATATGTTTGAGGGCTGGTTTCCAGATGTCTGGTAAGCGAGAGGTATCATCCCGCTTGTTCATATTTTGGGGATGTTTTTCTATCTCGATTGCTTCCATGATTATTATTTTGCTGTATACATGAAAAATATTTCATAAATATTTCATATTTACAGCAACACGAAGCTTAAAACTTCAGCCTGATGATGGTGAATGTGATTTCACCGAAACGTCGCATAGACACTCAAAATATTACACGGGGCAAAACCCGAACTCAGAACAATCTACACACACACACACACATATATACATACATATATATATATATCAGTCAAATGTTTTTTTAGCTGGAATTTTAAAATTAAGGGAGACTAGGATGGTCCCATTTCGGCCTTGTTCTGGCCTCATCAGCTAGCCACACCCTTCCTTATATATATATAAATGCCAATATTTCAGTTGTTGGCAAGCTAGCAGATGCTGCTTGTTTGTAAGGACAAATCAGCCTTACTTTGTCAACATTTCTGAAATAGCAATAGAACTTATACACTACTTCATAGGGATTTACATCCCTCTCTAAGTGGTTTAAAGAGCGTATTGCCACTGACAATCTGGCTCTTCATTTTCCTGACCTCAGAATGATGGAAGGCTGAGTCAACCTTGAGCTGGTGAGGATCAAACTCCTGGCAGTCGACAGAGTTAGCCTGCAATTCGGCATTCTAACCACCAAGGTGCTGACTAATAGATTTTAGAAAGGTCTATTTTATTTCTTTAGTACGTTTAATTAAACACTATCATCATAATCCACATAGAGATTGAAGCTAATTCTTCTCCATTCTTGGTATAGATACAGTTCAACAACACCAAGTATGTGAAGGAATAGCCAATTTGATAAAGGAATAGCCAATTATCATGCCATTCAAATACCTGTAATTAGGAATGAAGCAATATTTACTGCTATGATAACTGTTCTGCCTGTGTATATTTTGAGAACTCAAAATGGCAGGCCACCAAAAGCAAGATTGTTTAGAGATTTAGAGTTAAGAGGTTTATTATTATTTAGGCAGATTATGAAGTAGAATCCTAGGATGAATTTGTCTTCTGGATTCACTGACCATAATGGAGATTTTGCATTGTGTCACCAAATGCGAGCAGATGCGACCTTTATCTTCTAGTGATTTAGAAGTGTCTAAGTACTAGATGATGTTTACTGAGAATCTTGCCTTGTGCATCACTTAAATTAATGTTCAGCTCTGTTAGTGTAAAAACTGCCATGTTCCACTTTATATTTGAAAATACTGTGCTTGTGTCATCAGAATTTATTATACAGGAGTTTTAACTATGTCATGTTATAGTGTTTGAAATATAAAATTTTTATATTTTAGATCAGGTAAGAGTATGTTGAATTTTACTGCATTTTAGCATTAGAGAAGCAAGGAACAAGCTCTTGTAACTGCCTCTAAAGTTTTAACATGCCCCCTTTATTGAATTAAAAGGACTACTGGTAATAACATTAGTGCCCTTTGAGAAAGCCTTGAAAATGCACTTCTGTGAGCAAGCACTTGAAAGATGTCTCTCAATTGCTCCAGCTGACATTAAATGTGTGATTTTGCAAACCAGCTGGTGACCTGATGACTGATAGAACAGAAATGTGATGAATCCAGGACTGCTTGTTCTTTCTATTTATTTATTTATTTATTTATTTATTTATTTGGAAGTCTGAGAGCATTTAAAACTATTTCTGCACTCTTTGTAGGTTTTTTCAGACAATAAAGCTGCAATGTGCTAGTGGTGTTGTGTACTTTAGGCAGAGGTAAGTTCGCTTCCTGATCTGCCACCACAATCTTCTTGTCTTCATCTTTTTGCCAGATAGTTGCCTATTGATTGGAATTTGGAATGCACTTAAACTTGGCAATAGGTGGCTCTGGGAACACCTTCTTTGACATTACTATGGAAAAAAGCTCTATAAATAGTCTTGGAGACATGATGTGGAATGGCAGCATGCCAGAGAAAATACCCAAGTAGGTTACCCACTGCTGCTCTGTCTGCCGGAGTTCTTCAGCTGGAAAGAACTCCTCAAGCTTTGTGTAATGTATTAAAGTAGAAAATCAAATCTGAAGCCGGAGGCCCCCAAGTCTCAAAAGTCTCTGTTGTAATAACCTTCAAGCTTTTATTCTCATCCACAGGGACAACTGAGCTTAGACTTTTATTTTCTCTGCAGTAACTTTGTGATTTGCAGGTATATCTGAAGGGGGAGAGTCATAATTCTGGCTCTGACTGCATGATGGAAGTGCTTTTGTTTGTGTGTTGTGTCTGTTGTGTCACATGTATAAAAGGCTTGTAGTTGTGATGATGATATTAACAATGTTATTCCTTTCCCCTCCCCGTTCCTCCTATGCCCCCTTGGAAGTGTGGAACGTGCCGAATCTCTCAGCATCATTCTTTACCATTTGGTTTGTACAGTGGTATCTCTACTTATGAACTTAATTCATTCTGTGACCAGGTTCTTAAGAAGAAAAGTTTGTAAGAAGAAGCAATTTTTCCCATAGGAATCAACGTAAAAGCAAATGATGCGTGAGATTGGGGAAACCTCAGGGAGGGTGGAGGCCCTGTTTCCTCCCAGGAGATTCCTAGAGAAGCCCCATAGAGGCTTCTCCCTACCTTTTCTGGCCCTGTTTCCTCCCAGGAGATTCCTAGAGAGGCCCCATGGAGGCTTCTCCCTGCCTTTTCCGGTTACAGTTTCGGAGGCTCAGGTTTGTAAGTGGAAAATGGTTCTTTAGAAGAGGCAAAAAAATCTTGAACACCTGGTTCTTATCTAGAAAAGTTCATAAGTAGAGGCGTTCTTATGTAGAAGTACCACTGTATATGAAAAACACATCCATGAGGCAACTATGAAAGCCAAACCTATCAAAATATGATGCCTCTTCCCAGGTCTGGAGGAAAATTGTTGCTATCATATGTACTAGAATAACTCAAAGGCTGGCTTTGTAATACTTCCACCTCCCACTCTTCCCCTTCCTCTTCCTCCTTCTCTTTCTCCTCCTCCCCCCTATTCTTCTCCCATCCTCTTCCCCTCCCCTCTTCCTCCTCCTTCTCTTCCTCTCCACCCTCCTTCTCCTCCTCTTTTCAGACTTGCACCAAATAGCTGTGTACCTTTTCTGTATTATTTTTAAAACATGCACAGTCTTAAAAGGCAGTCAAGGATGAAGAAGGAACCACAGAAAAGTTTGAGAACTGAGAGCGAGTAAATAACAGGCAAAACTCACCTTTCGAGGTAAGGAGGTGATTAATTTGGAGAGGGACTAAGAAATTTCATGATGATGATAAAGCCTTCAGTGAAAAACGAAAGAGGGAATACAGTATAGACAGCCTCTCCTATGAGTTAGCAAGTTAAATGATGGAAATATGCTATGTTTGCATGACATGTATGTTGTTATGCTGCACATGAAGAAAAAAATATAATGTCATAGATTACAGATACATGGTGTTGTATCCTGGAATGGCTACCTTGTAACGCTGTAAATAGTTTGTTCCTCTTTTCCAGCGCTGTCTGAGCCCAAGCAGGAAGTCGCTCCTGATTGGCTCAGACGCGGCCGGCTCTAGCTTTGGCGGGAACCGCAAAAGTATAAAAGAAGCGGTTTCTCCCTGCAGAGCCAGTCGGTACTCGCTGAATTGTCACTTTACCTTGCTGAGCTGTCACTTGTTCTCCGAGCTGAATAAAAGTACCGATTGCTCAAAACCCTGTCTCTGGGTCTACTTCACTGGCGACGAACGAACGGAAGAAACTTCGCGTGCAACATGGACAAAATCCAGATCGGCCAGGCTCCAGAACTCTTCGATTCCGAGAAAATGACATGGGACGAGTACATGGCCACCTTCGAGATATTCCTCGAGGCGGCGGGAATGCAGGACGCCGGAGCCGATCGCAGACGGGCTATTTTTCTCAACTACTGCGGCGCAGAGATCCGTAGACTTGCCCAAACTCTCACCGAACCAGAACAAGCAAGAGCCACAGCGTGGGACGTCCTTCAACAGAAACTAGCGAGCCATTTCAAACCAACCAGACCAGCCATGGTTTACCGGCATCAATTTCACATGATGGCTCAGAGAGAAACCGAGTCGATAAGCCAATTCACAACGCGGCTTCGAACGGTACTTGCTCAATGCAAGTTTCAAG
This sequence comes from Erythrolamprus reginae, assembly GCF_031021105.1. NCBI lineage: Eukaryota > Metazoa > Chordata > Lepidosauria > Squamata > Dipsadidae > Erythrolamprus > Erythrolamprus reginae. Next base: position 71,996,858 of record NC_091952.1, read on the forward strand.
ACCCGGAAGCTCGCCTCACCGACGCCTTGGTTTTCGGCATGAAGAGCAACACAGTGAGAAATAAACTCCTCACCGAAGAAGAGCCGACTCTACAAACCGTGATCAAATTAGCGCAAACCGCGGAAGCAGCCGACGCAGCGGCAAGAGAATTAAAAGAGCACGGAAGGCGAGAAATCATTGCCAAAATCGACGCCGAGTCTCCCAGCGCCATGGGAACAGACGACCGCAGCCAGCCAACTAGCAACGGGGACAACTGCCTCCTCCTGCAAGACCAGCCGAGACACCCTAGAGCTACTCACCCAGCCCCCTGCGCGGGCTGCCGGGGAAATCACCAGCGCCATCGATGCCCTTTCCGAGACGCTACTTGCCACCGTTGCAACCGGAGAGGCCACATCGCCATCGCATGCAGGGCAACGGCACCAGAAGAAACTTTTGCCACACAACAATACCAGCGACCTCAAAACCACCACCCCCAATCGCGAGAAAGGAGACCGTTCCGCAACTCGGGTCAAAGGAATTACCCCACCGCTAACCGAGACTACAATAGAGGTAACTCTCAATTTTCCGTGAATAACACGGCAACCAAAAAGGGGGCTAAAATCGTTATCTCATTGTTACTAAATAACCAGCCTTGCTCAATGGAGCTGGATACGGGCTCGAGATATACCATCATGCCCTGGGAAAAATTTAAGCTATATATGCCTAATGTGTCTAAGGCTGACCTAATTCAAACCTCTTTGGTGATCAGAGACTTCCAAGGGGGGGTAATCTCGGTCCTGGGAACTGCAAATGTACCTATTGCATTTAAGAATGTTAAATGTACCCTTCCCATGCTTATTGTGACGGGGGCCAAACACTCCCTGCTAGGGCTAGCGTGGATGGAACCGTTGGGGATCGAAATTTCGGGTGTGTGTAATGTAAACTGTGATATTATGCCTAACTTTGTGAAAGAGTTCCCTGAAGTGTTCAGCCCCACCTTAGGATTGTATAAGGGACCCCCTATATCTTTCTCGATTGACCCCAAGGTCCCACCGGTTAGACTGAAACCTCGCAGGGTTCCCCTTCCGCTTCTCCCCAAGCTAGACATACAGCTGGACAAACTCATTAGTCAAGGTATCTTGGTCCCTGTGGAACAGGGGCCATGGGAAACTCCCATAGTGACACCCCTGAAGCCAGATGGCTCCTTAAGAGTTTGCGCTGATTACAAATCAACCCTGAATAAGGCACTCCAACACCACCCCTACCCCATTCCGGTTGTGCAACAACTCTTACACTCCCTGGGGGAGGGGAAAAGGTTCGCAAAGATCGACCTGGCGCAGGCTTACCAGCAACTTCCGGTCGATGAACAAACAGCAAACGCTCAAACGATTGTAACACACAGGGGGGCTTTCAAATGCACGAGGTTACAGTTTGGGGTAAGCATAGCCCCAGGAATATTCCAGAGCATCATGGAACGCCTATTGTCAGGGGTAAATGGGGCAATTCCATATTTTGATGACATCTTAATTGCAGGGGAAAACCAGGAACAAGTGAACAAAAGAATAAGGGAAGTACTTAAGAGGCTACAGGACAAAGGGTTACGAATCAAGCCTGATAAATGTGTCTGGGGAACTGACAGTATTGAATTCCTTGGGTATAAGATAGATAAAGAAGGTATCCACCCCACAACAGAGAAGCTGAGAGCAATTAGAGAAGCCCCAGAGCCACGAGATAAGAGTGAGTTGCAGGCATTTTTGGGCCTCCTTAATTTTTATTCCGTTTTTTTAAAGCAGAAGGCAACAGTAGCAGAGCCTCTCCATCGTTTACTCCAGAAGGAAGCCCGCTGGACATGGGGGAAAACTGAACGTGAAGCTTTTTGTCAAATAAAAAATTTATTAACGTCTAAGAGTGTAGTAGTCCAATATAGTGCTTCACTACCCATTAGGCTGGGTCTACTTCACATGGATATATAGTACAGTACCTGTGGGGCCTCTGGGAGGAAACAGGGTCTCCATCCTCCCCCTAGTTTCTCCAATCGCACACATTATTTGATTTTATATTGATTCCTATGGGAAAAATGGCTTCTTCTTATAAACTTTTCTACTTAAGAACCTGGTCGCAGAACAAATTAAGTTCATAAGTAGAGGTACCATTGTACTTTGGAATTTATATTGGACCTATTTCAGTAAAGGGTTCCTTTGGTAGTTGACTTGCTTTTATGTTGAAATAAAATTCTAGAAACCAACTCTTACCTAAACAAATTTGAAGCACAAAACTTTAGTTAATATTATATGAAATATTAATAGAGATGCCTATTGACTCTCTGTGTGAAAATAGAATAAATTGATATTGTGATTGTGTTAAATACCATCTAGAAATCCATTTCAGCCTTTTGGAACTAAAAGTCCTAATTTTCCATATACAGTTAACATAATATGTATCAAGGTTTAGCTTCACATCCATGAAAAAGCAAACAAGGTAGAAGGCATCACATTCTATAGTCTTTCTGCTTGTCAAGCATTGCAACTGTCCATGAAAAGCAAAGCAATTTCTTAAGTCTGAATTTTAGAATTAGCTATTTGAGGCTGATGAAGGGTGGCGATGGAAAAGCTGTTAATCACAGCAAGGATCTCAAGCTTGTCCAAAATTTCTAGGCTCTTTTTGAGTGTACACAATTAGGCTAAACTATAATAGGATGAAAAGGCAGTGAATAGCTTTAGATAAAAAGTACGAGAACAATAGATGTGGACTGTATTTTTCCCAGCAAGCACGGAATCTTGGAAAATATGGATCAAGTACAACAACAAAGTCTTCATCCATTATTTTCGAACTGCTTCAGGCACAAATGAATATATAAATATTGGGTTGTCATCACTTCAGAAACACATCTTCTTCTGAAATAATAATAATAATAATAAAAATTAACTGTGGCCTTTCAGTGTGCAAGCCACTTTTACCTTTATATTCCTGTCAGATTTTGTTACATTTATTCTTTAGTATAAAAAAGGAAGGACAGCTACTTCACTGAAACTCCCTAATCTTAGACTGAATGCATTTTGATTGAACATAACTGGGAGAAATGGAAAGTGCAGGGCCAAAGGCTGATAAGAAACCTGTCAATCTCCCGAGTGAAACATTTATCTCCTGGATTTAGGCCCCATCAAGGGAGCCACAGGAAAACCTCCTTCAAAGCACTGCTAAACATCTTTCTGCTTCCAACAAGGATCAACCTTGAAGCTGAAAGAAGCTTCAATCAGGGTTTAAATACAGTGTCATACCTTTTTAGGGCCTGGAAAGCAACTGACCAGCAGGTAGTTTAGTCAACAAGATATCTGAATTCCTCCTTCTACTTGACACCTCCAACTTTGATATAATTTTTATATGTAAAACATGGCTAAATGCGTCCTACCCAGACTCCATTATCACATAAAAAAACTACCATGTTTTCCGCTCAGACAGTGAATCCCGCAGAGGAGGCGGAGTAGCTATATTCTACAAAAAATCGCTGAACCTAAAAATCCTCAAAGTTGCACAGGATTTATTGGTACCTGAAACTATTGTCTGTGATTTATCCCTAAATACCACAATTTGCTTCTTACTCTGCTACAGAGCGCCGGACTATGACATCGAACATGCTAACAAATTATCCACATTACTAACGTAATGTGGATAATTTGAAAAACTTGACTGTAAAAAATATGACTTCAGTAACCGAGTTGTCGAAGTGTGGAACTCATTACCGGACTCCATAGTGTCATCCCCAAACCCCCAACACTTTACCCTTAGATTATCTATGGTTGACCTATCCAGATTCCTAAGAGGTCAGTAAGGGGTGAGTACAAGTGCACTAGAGTGCCTTCCGTCCCCTGTCCTTATTGCTCTCCTATATCTCCTATACCTTTCTTCTATTCCTATATCTCTTTTTCTATTCTTTCATTGATATATTCTATTCCTATATCTTCTTTTCTATTATTTCTTCGATATATTTTACTATGAGTATCTCCTCTATAACCTTCATCATGTATTTTACTATGTTGTATATTGGACAAAATAAATAAATAAATAAATAAATAAATAAATAAATAAATAAATAAATAAATAAATAAATAAATAAATAAATAAATAAATAAATAAATAAATAAATAAATAAATAAATAAAGAAAGAAAGAAAGAAAGAAAGAAAGAAAGGTATACAGGAGCAGGGCTTCTTTTTAAACGAGCAACAAAATGAAGGTTACGGTGCTGTATTTTTGTATGAATGGTGTGCTTTTTAGATGCACAGAAGACAGGCTACAGTTGAAGAGTTCCTGTGTCATCAAAAGCATTCTGTGCCCTGTACGGGTAATAGAATTATTTGAACCAGTTTTGCTGTTGTTTGCAGGAAGTTGGGGAAAGGAGATACAGATTCTCAGTCACTTATCCAGTTGACAAACGCCTCTAGCTTTACCTCCCTGCAGGCAGGGTACAAACAAACAGCTTTTCCCCCCCTGTGAAATAGCTAAGATTTTGTGCAGAACATTTATCGCCGTCATCATTATCACATTTCTATCCCACCTTTTCCACAAAGAGCTGAAGGTTGATTATACGATACTGGAGTTTCCTTCTTTTTACCCTTATAACAATCCTGTGAGGTGGATTGGACTGAGACGGTCAGTGTCATGTCAGAGTAGGCATTTTCAGGTGAACCTCTCGGGTTATAACGCCACATGGGTAAGAGAGATGACCACTTTTCTTTAGCACGTTATGTGGCGTCTTGGGGTTCTGCTAGGTTGATAGCAAGAAAGGATGATGATGATGATGATGATTTATTTATTAGATCTGTATGCCGCCTGTCTCCGTAGACTTGGGGCGGCTCACAATAAGAAAAACAATACAACGAATGCAAATCCAATATTTAAAAACAGTTTAAAAACCCTTATAAAAAAACAATCATACAAACCAAACAAACCATGCATAAACCTCAATAGCTAAGGGGCGTGATAATTTCCCCATGCCTGGTGACATAGGTGGGTCTTTAGCAACTTACAAAAGGCAAGGAGGGTGGGGGTGGTTCTAATCTCTGGGGGGAGTTGATTCCAAAGAGCCGGGGCCACCACAGAGAAGGCTCTTCCCTGGGTCCCGCCAGACGGCATTGTTTAGTCGACAGGACCTGGAGAAGGCCAACTCTGTGGGACCTAATCAGTCACTGGGATTCGTGCGGTAGAAGGCGGTCCTGGAGGTATTCTGATCCGATGCCATGTAGGGCTTTATAGGTCATAACCAACACTTTGAATTGTGACCGGAAACTGATCGGCAGCCAGTGCAGGCCGCGGAGTGTTGATGAGATATGGGCATATCTGGAAAAGCCCCATGAGCAGGCATTTGTTACCTGCCCTGAGGGAAGGCCTGGTTATGAGAGTAATGTAGACAATGTAAGTCAAACAATGTTGCTTGATCACTTGACCACTGCTTATGATTTAGTAACTAGAAGGTGAAGGTGAAACATAAAAGCTCTCTTGCGTAGGGTAAGAATGGAGAGGAAGAAAGATTTTTAAATGGAATTCTCATTCCCTCTATTTATGAGCTGTTATGGCCTAGAAGTGGATGAGCTGCTGTGGCCTAGAAATAGAGCTCTTGTCTCACAATCAGGAGGTTGTGAGTTTGATCCTAGTTCAGTGATGGCGAACCTATGGCACAGGTGCCACAGGTGGCACGCAGAGTCCTATCTGCTGGCACTTGAGCCGTTGCCCTAGCTCAACTCCAACATGCATGTGTGTGCAAGCCAGCTGATTTTTGGCTCACGCAGAGGCTCTGGGAGGGTGTTTTTACCTTCCCCCGGCTCCAGGGAAGCCTTTGGAGCCTGGAGAAGGTGAAATAAGAGCCTACTGGGCCCACCAGAAGTTTGGAAACAAGCCATTTCTGTCCTTCAGAGGGTCTCTGGGGAGCGGGAGAAGCTGTTTTTGTCTTCCTCATTGAATTATGAGTGTGGGCACTCATGCATGCATGATAGCATATATCCACACTCTTTTGGCACCTGAGGAAAAAAAGGTTTGCCATCAATGTCCTAGGTGGAGGTAGATGTAGGTCTCCTGCTATTTATTTATTTATTTATTTATTTATTTATTTATTTATTTATTTACTTACTTACTTACTTACTTACTTACTTACTTACTTACTTACTTACTTACTTACTTACTTACTTATTCTTTGTCCAATACACAATACATATGGAAGAGAATAGACATGAAGTAATATATATAAAGATAATATGTAAAATAGAAGAGAAAATATGTGAGGGGAAGAAAATATATATGATATATGAGATAAAGGAAAGACAATTGGACAGGGGATGATAGGCACACTAGTGCACTTATGTACGCCCCTTACTGGCCTCTTAGGAACTTGGAGAGGTCAATCATGGATAGACTAAGGGAGAAATGTTGGGGGTTAGGGGTTGACACTATTGAGTCCGGTAATGAATTCCACGCTTCGACAACTCGATTGTTAAAGTCATGTTTTTTACAGTCAAGTTTGGAGCGGTTAATATTAAGTTTGAATCTGTTGCATGCTCTTGTGTTGTTGCGGTTGAACCTGAAGTAGTCATTGACCAGTAGGACGTTGCAGCATATGATCTTGTGGGCAATACTTAAATCGTGTTATAGGCGCCGTAGTTCTAAGGTTTCTAGACCCAGGATAGTTAGTCTATTTTTGTAGGGTATTCTGTTTTGAGTGGAGGAGTGAAGGGCTCTTCTGGTGAAGTATCTTTGGACGTTTTCGAGGGTGTTGATGTCCGAGATGTGGTATGGGTTCCAGACAGATGAGCTGTATTCGAGAATGGGTCTGGCATAAGTTTTGTAGGCTCTTGTGAGTAGTGTGAGATTGCATTGGGCAGGGGGTTGGACTAGATGACATGCAAGGTCTCTTCCAACTCTCTTAATGTGTCAATTTAGTGACTGACTTTGTCCTGTTATTAAAAGGAAAAGGGGCAATGTGAAATACTCATCCTGGATTATTTGAACATAAATTACGTTAGAAATTGGGAACATCTCTCTCTCTTTCTCTTACTGAATTATATTACTCTGGAAAGGAAAATAAAAATTCTGTAGATGGATCAGGAAGCTGGGCAGGTGCCAGGGATCAATCTGGAGGCAAAACTCTTGCATTCCCTGGCATGGATTTGATTTGAATTAAAGATGGCTCTCTTTATATCCCTTTATCCACTCTGATTATGAGGTGAAAACATTATACCTCTCTACCGCATGGTTTGATTAATACCTATTCTTCATGAGAATAACATTCATTAATTGATTGCATTGTTAATGGATGACACTTCAAGCCAAAGGTACCATTAGCTCTCTTCTGGCTTCTGGCTTCCATTAATGACTAAGGTGCAGAGACTTGTAAGTGCAGTCGGCATTAAAAGCCACTTAAAAAGGAAATTATCACTGCAGTGTAAATAATGGTTTTAAAGACATATTAGATACTTCCCAAACAGTATGATGATTAATTGTCTGTAACCATAGATTATTACAATTACTATTAACAATCATATAAGGCTGAGAAGGATAACCAATGACTCTCCTTTTTATAATACAGACCATTCCCTTCCTCTTAGAACATTTAGAATATCTCTGGGACCGCCTTCTGCCGCACGAATCCCAGCGACCAGTCAGGTCCCACAGAGTTGGCCTTCCCCGGGTCCCGTCGACTAAACAATGTCGTCTGGCGGGACCCAGGAGAAGAGCCTTCTCTGTGGCGGCCCCGACCCTCTGGAACCAACTCCCCCCAGAGATTAGGATTGCCCCCACCCTCCTTGCCTTTCATAAACTTCTTAAAACCCACCTCTGCCATCAGGCATGGGGGAACTGAGACATCTTCCCCAGGCCTATATAGTTTATGTATGGTATGTTGTGTGCATGCTTTTTAAATTATGGGTTTTTAACTTTTTATCATTAGATTTGTACTGTATATTGTTTTCTATTGTTGCTGTGAGCCGCCCCGAGTTTGCGGAGAGGGGCGGCATACAAATTTAATAAATATATATAAATATAATATATAAATATATTTAATAATTTAAGTTTAAAATGAACGTGTATAACCAGCAAACTGGACCTAAATGCTCTTTGTGCTGCCCAATCTAGAAATCTATGACCGTTGGCCACTTACCGGAGCCAGCGGCATTTGCGGGGGGGGGAGGGAACACACGGAGGCTGCCATCTTGGGGCGGAGCATGGGCAATCTCGCAGGAAGGAGCGAGATTGCCCAAAAGGCATTGCGTTGGGCGCACAGGCGCCATGAGAGTTTGGGGGCAGGCCAGCTTGGGAAGTATATAAGGAGTTTTCCCACCGGCGGTGGTCCTCTTTCCAGCTCAGCAGCCGATAACAAGCACACCCTCCCGCCCTTCCTATGCTTCATTGTGCCAATTGGGGTTGCCTCCGGGGGCCAAGTAGGAGGTTTTGGTGGCCAAGGCAAATTGGCCATTTTTTCGCCTACTCCACACTGTGCGGAGAAGGGTCAGGTTAGGCGGTGCTCTTCCAGCTAGCTCCATGAATGCCCCCTTGGGTCACTGGGGGGCAGGAAGGGGCAGAAAGGGGCATTAGCAGCAACTGTGTGATCTCCTTTAGGGCATCTTTTGGGAGGTGATGGATAGTCCCTCGCCAGAGCTACAGGGCTGGGCCGGCCTGGATGATGGAGGGGGGTCTCCCTTTGGGCTCGCTGGCCAGGGCTTCCCAGAGACCAGGAGTGAGCTGTCCCACAAGCCAATGGGCATGGCTTGGGGAGGGAAAAGGAAGGAAAGAGCCACCTTCCCTTGCCCGAACAAGGAGCTTTTGCCCAAGAGTTGCTTAGAAAGGTTTTGGTAAGGAATTCCGCCCCATTCTTGATCTTCACCTCTGCAGGTTTTTAATTAAATGGATCAATAAAAGCGAGCCCTTTAACCCCACCATTTGTGTCTCTGTGTTACTCCGCCTCCACCGCAAATAATGATTCAACTTCCCTTCTTTTATCTGACATTTGAATCTAGAACTTAGGGGATTTTGAGCTAATGGAATTGTTCCAAAGCATTTTTTTAAAGATCCTGATTTTGTTATGCTGGAATTAAAAGCATATCTCTCCAGTTAGTTAGTACATGTACAGGTGAAACACAAAAAAAATAGAATATCATGTAAAAGTTCATTTATTTCAATAATGCAACTTAAAAGGTGAAACGTAATATATGAGAGAAACTCATTACATGCAAGGCAAGATATTCAAGCCATGATTTGTCATAATTGTGATGATTATGGGATACAGCTCATGAAAACTGCAAATCCACCATCTCAGAAAATTACATGGCTCCCCAAATCAACACAGACTGTGGAAACTTTTGCATCTCATTTGGAAACCAGAGTATGGAGGAAGAATCAAGAGGCACACACTGCAAAATGCTTGAAGTCTAGTGTGAAGTTTCCCCAGTCTGTGTTGATTTGGGGAGCCGTATCATCTGCTGGTGTTGATCCACTGTACTTCATTAAGTCCAGGGTCAATGCAGCCATCTACCGGGAGATTTTGGAGCATGTCTTGCTGTCTTCTGCAGCTGAGCTTTATGGGGATGCTGACTTTAATCTTCCAGAAGGACTTTGTACCTTCCCACACTGCCAAAAGCACCAAAACCTGGTTCAATGACTGCAGGATTACTCAGGTCTGCAAACTCACATGACCTGAGCCCCATAGAGAATCTATGGGGCATTGCCAAGAGAAAGATGAGAGTCATGAGACTGAACAATGCAGAAGAGCTGAAAGCCACTATCGAAGCACCCTGGTCTTCCATAACATCTCAGCAGTGCCACAGGCTGATAGCTTCCATGCCAGACCTCATTGTGACAGTAATTGCTGCAAAAGGGGCCCAAACCAAGTACAGTGGTACCTCTACCTACAAACGCCTCTACTTACGAACTTTTCTAGAGAAGAACCGGGTGTTCAAGATTTTTTTGCCTCTTCTCAAGAAACATTTTCCACTTACAAACCCGAGCCTCCGAAACTGTAACCGGAAAAGACAGGGAGAAGCCTCCGTGAAGCCTTTCTAGGAATCTCCTGGGAGTAAACAGGGCTGGAAAAACTGGGGAGAAGCTTCTGTGGAGACTCTCTAGGAATCTCCTGGGAGGAAACAGGGCCGGAAAAGTGAGGAGAAGCCTCCATGGGTCCTCTCTAGGAATCTCCTGGGAGGAAACAGGGCCTCTGCCCTCCCTCTGGTTTCCCCAATTGCACGCATTATTATTATTATTATTATTGTAATAACTCTCAGAAAACGGTGCCTTTTAAACAATTTATTTCTGACAGGAATGCTATGGATGAATGGATATCTTTAACAATGCTATACGCAAGAGAGCTTGAATACGGTGTCTCTTGGTATTTATACTTTTTAACCCCAACTTAGACAGGGATACAATTTCAGCACCAAAACCAATACCCAATCAGAACATGACATGCAAATGTTAACTTTGTTCAATATCCCCAGTAACTCTGCTCATACTTAACTATTATTATTTTTTTGCCTCTTCTCAAGAAACATTTTCCACTTACAAACCCGAGCCTCCGAAACTGTAACCGGAAAAGACAGGGAGAAGCCTCCGTGAAGCCTTTCTAGGAATCTCCTGGGAGTAAACAGGGCTGGAAAAACTGGGGAGAAGCTTCTGTGGAGACTCTCTAGGAATCTCCTGGGAGGAAACAGGGCCGGAAAAGTGAGGAGAAGCCTCCATGGGTCCTCTCTAGGAATCTCCTGGGAGGAAACAGGGCCTCTGCCCTCCCTCTGGTTTCCCCAATTGCACGCATTATTATTATTATTATTATTGTAATAACTCTCAGAAAACGGTGCCTTTTAAACAATTTATTTCTGACAGGAATGCTATGGATGAATGGATATCTTTAACAATGCTATACGCAAGAGAGCTTGAATACGGTGTCTCTTGGTATTTATACTTTTTAACCCCAACTTAGACAGGGATACAATTTCAGCACCAAAACCAATACCCAATCAGAACATGACATGCAAATGTTAACTTTGTTCAATATCCCCAGTAACTCTGCTCATACTTAACTATTATTATTATTATTATTATTATTATTATTATTATTATTATTTCAATACAACACAGCACAACGAGATCACTATGCTGGATTTTGTATTTCATCACCAGTCGGGCGCTTCCCAAGCACCTAGGACTGTGTGATGTAGCGGCGAATTATATTTGCCAATCCCAGTAAAGCGGCCTTTTGCAATTGACAGATGGAGACTTTGTCAATTCCGATGGCTTTCAAATATCCGCTGAGATCCTTTGGCACTGTGCCCAGGGTGCCAAGTACCACTGGGACCACTTTCACTGGCTTATGCCAGAGTCGTTGCAGCTCGATTTTTAGATCTTCGTATTTCACTAATTTCTCTAGCTGCTTCTCTTCAATTCTGCTGTCCCCTGGGATTGCGATGTCGATGATCCATACTTTCTTTTTCTCCATGATCAGGATGTCTGGTGTGTTATGCTTCAGAATTCGGTCAGTCTGAAGTCAGAAGTCCCACAGTAGTTTTGCTTGCTCATTTTCGACCACTTTTTCGGGCTTATGATCCCACCAGTTCTTTGCCACTGGTAAATGGTAGTTCCGGCACAAGTTCCAGTGGATCATCTGTGCCACAGCATCATGTCTATATTTGTAGTCTTATTGCAGCAGCTGAGTATGTGATTGATTGTTTCATCTGTTTCTTTACAGAGTCTGCACTTTGGATCGTCTGTTGATTTTTCAATTCTGGCTTTGACAGCATTTGTTCTAATGGCCTGGTCTTGTGCCGACATTATTAATTATTTATTTATTTATTTATTTATTTATTTATTTATTTATTTATTTTTGTATGCCGCCCCTCTCCGCAGACTCGGGGCGGCTCACAACAAAGTGCAAAAAACAATTTATAACGAATCTAAGTTATACTAAAAACATTTTTAAAAACCCCGTTTTCTAAACTCACATACTTACACACATACCATTCATAAATTATATATGCCCGGGGGAGATGTCTTAGTTCCCCCATGCCTGACGACACAGGTGGGTCTTAAGGAGCTTGCGGAAGGCAAGGAGGGTAGGGGCAGTTCTAATCTCCGGGGGGAGTTGGTTCCAGAGGGCCGGGGCCACCACAGAGAAGGCTCTTCTCCTGGGGCCCGCCAACCGACATTGTTTAGTTGACGGGACCCGGAGAAGGCCCACTCTGTGGGACCTAATTGGTCGCTGGGATTCGTGCGGCAGCAGGCGGTTTCGGAGATATTCTGGTCCAGTGCCATGAAGGGCTTTAAAGGTCATAACCAACACTTTGAATTGTGACCGGAAGTTGATCGGCAACCAATGCAGACTGCGGAGTGTTGGTGAAACATGGGCATACCTAGGTAGGCACATAACTGCTCTCGCAGCTGCATTCTACACGATCTGAAGTTTCCGAACACTTTTCAAAGGTAGCCCCATGTAGAGAGCATTACAGTAGTCGAACCTCGAGGTGATGAGGGCATGAGTGACTGTGAGCAGTGAGTCCCGGTCCAAATAGGGCCGCAACTAGTGCACCAGGCGAACCTGGGCAACCCCCCCCCCTTGCCACAACTGAAAGATGGTTCTCTAATGTGAGCTGTGGATCGAGGAGGACACCCAAGTTGCGGACCGTTTCCGAGGGGGTCAATAATCCCCCCCAGGGTAATGGAAGGACAGATGGAATTGTCCTTGGGAGGCAAAACCCACAGCCACTCCGTCTTATCCGGGTTGAGTTTGAGTCTGTTGACACCCATCCAGGCCCCAACAGCCTCCAGACACCGGCACATCACTTCCACTGCTTCATTGACTGGACATGGGGTGGAGATGTAAAGCTGGGTATCATCAGCGTACTGATGATACCTCACCCCATGCCCTTGGATGATCTCATCCAGCGGTTTCATGTAGATATTAAATATCAGGGGGGAGAGGACCGACCCCTGAGGCACCCCACAAGGGAGAGACCTCGTAGTCGACCTCTGACCCCCCACTAACACCGACTGTGACCGACCGGAGAGGTAGGAGGAGAACCACTGGAGAACAGTGCCTCCCACCCCCAACCCCTCCAGCCGGTGCAGAAGGATACCATGATCGATGGTATCGAAAGCCGCTGAGAGGTCAAGAAGCACCAGGACAGAGGATAAACCCCTATCCCGGGCCTGCCAGAGATCATCCATCAACGCGACTAAAGCAGTTTCCGTGCTGTAACCGGGCCTGAAACCCGACTGCTGGGGACCTAGATAATCGGCTTCTTCCAAGGATCGCTGGAGCTGGAGTGCCACCACCTTCTCGACAACCTTCCCCATAAAGGGAAGGTTGGAGACTGCCCGGTAGTTATTAAGTACGGCTGGGTCCAGGGAAGGCTTCTTGAGGAGGGGGCGCATAAGCGCCTCTTTATAGGATGATGGGAAGGATCCCCTCCCCAAGGAAGCATTGATAATCTCCTGGACCCAGCTCCGTGTCACCTCCCTGCTGGCCGAAACCAGCCAGGAGGGACACGGATCCAGTAAACAGGTGGCAGAACTCACACCTCCAATGGCCTTGTCCACTTCATCAGGTGTCACCAGATCAAACTCTTCCCAGACAGATGCACAAGTATGGGCCCCAGTCACCTCAACTGACTCATTGTCAGCCGACTCTGTTTTCCAATTGGAGTCGAGGTCCGCCCGGATACGAGCGATTTTATCAGCGAAAAACGTATTAAAATCCTCGGCACTACTCTGTAAGGGCTCCCCAACTCCCCTCTGATTAAGAAGGGAGTGGGTCACCCTAAACAGAGCGGCCGAGCGGGATTCCGCTGATGCAATCAAGGCGGCATGATACGCGCATCTTGCCATCTTGAGCGCCACTTTGTAAGTCTTAATAAAAGTTCTTACAAGTGTTCGATCAGATTCAGACTTACTCTTCCTCCATCGCTTCTCTAGGCGTCTCTTCTGGCGTTTCAACTCCCGGAGCTCCTCGTTGAACCATGGAGCTCTACGGGGTCTAGCGCCGCGGAGAGGCCGCAAAGGCGCAATCTGATCAAGAGCCTCTGCTGCAGCCTTGTTCCAGGCCTCTGCAAGAGACTCCGCCGAACTGTGGACGAGTGCATCTGGAATAACCCCAAGCGCCGTCTGAAAGCCCTCTGGGTCCATTAGGCGTCTGGGGTGGAACATATTAATTGGTTCCGCCTCCCTGCGGGGAAGGATTGGAGCCAGGAAGTCAAGCCGTAGTAGAAAATGGTCTGACTATGACAAAGGCAATACTTCTAAGCCCCTTAGTCTCAGACCATTGCTCAATTGCTCAGAGAGGAATACCATGTCGGGTGCGTGCCCTCCCTCGTGAGTCAGACCCTGTATTACTTGAGTCAGGTCCATGGCTGTCATGGTGGCCATGAACTCCTGTGCCAGTCCAGAGGCTTCGCCGAGTGACGGCAGGTTGAAGTCCCCCAAGACAATAAGTCTGGGGAACTCCACCGCCAACCCGGCTATCTCCTCAAGCAGCACAGGCAGGGCTTTTGACATGCAGCTGGGAGGCAGGTACGTGAGGAATAAGCCCACCTGAACCCCTAAGTCCAACTTCATCAAGAGAGACTCGCAACCCGCAATCTCTGGAGCAATGAGTCCACGTAGGTGAAGGCTCTCCCTGGCTATAATAGCCACTCTTCCCCCCCTTCCCTGGGGTCGAGGTTGATGCCATATCTGAAACCCAGCTGGGCAAATTTCAGAGAGAGGAACTCCTCCCTCTGGGCCCAGCCAGGTTTCAGTAATACATGCCAGGTCGGCCTCCTCATCCAGGATTAAATCCCGGATGAGGAGAGCTTTATTTACCACCGACCTGGCATTAAGCAGCAGCAACCTGAGCCCAGGGCCAGAATTACACTCATCACCAGTACCCGAGGTTGAGCTCACAGAGCCAGAACAAGGGATCGTTATTAAGCAACGATCCCTCGTTCCCCTGGAACAGCTAACTCTGTGGCCCCCGCCATATCTGCCTCTCCCCAGCAACACCGGGATATTCTGACCCTCTGTCACCCCAGAGATTAGCGCCCCCGCTCCTCCCACCTCTCCGGCATCAGGTGGGCCAAGTCCATCATTCATACTATTTCCAATTTTCCCATTCATACCGTACTCCCACCCACCCCAACCATCACACTCATACCAATCATTCACTCCATGCACAAAATTATGTCTACTCCAGTCCTACTGTCTCCTTTTTGAATGTTCCACTTGTAAGCCATGACCAGGTTGTTGTTGTTGTTGTTGTTGTTGTTGTTATTATTATTATTATTATTATTATTATTATTATTATTATTATTATTTAGATTTGTATGCCACCCCTCTCCGGAGACTCGGGGCATTACTTGCTTTTACATTGATTCCTAAGGGAAAAATTGCTTCTTCTTACAAACTTTTCTACTTAAGAACCTGGTCAGGGAACGAATTAAGTTCCTAAGTAGAGGTACCACTGAACCGAGTATTTATGCATGCTTATACTTTTCAGAGGTCTGATATTGTTCTATCTACAATCCTTGTTTTATTGATTGCATGGGATATTCTAATTTTCTGAGATGGGGGATTTGGGGTTTTCATGAGCTATACCCCATAATCAGTATCCGATTCCTACCAGAACGGATAGGGGATGCCATGCCAGTTATGGAGTTGCATGCGCAGCTCTGGGTGACCAGCAGGCACCCACATGTTTTGGAGTGAGATTTGGCTTCTGGACATGCACAGAAAGCAAAATCTCACAAGAGGACATGCAAGAGAGATTTTGGTGATTTTCAGTGATTTTTTTGCTTCTGCGCATGCACGGAAGCAAATAATAATAATAATCGGCAAAATCTCACATGCCCATGCAGCTTCTCACAATATTTGCTTCCTGTGTATGTGCAGGAACCAAATCTTGTATGACAAATCACGGCTTGAACTATCTTACTTTGCATGTAATGAGTCTCTCTCATATACAGTGGTACCTCTATTTAAGATCTTAATTCATTCCATGACCAGGTTCTTAAGTAGAAAAGTTTGTAAGTAGAAGCAATTTTTCCCATAGGAATCAATGTAAAGCACCACCGAAAGGCTCCTCTGGCAACCCACAAAAGCCTGAGATGGCCAGGATTAAAGGGGGAATGGCAGGAATGGCCTTCGTGCTGCTCTCAAATTTCCTGGGAAATTTTTCCGGGCTCAGGTTCTTAAGTAGAAAATGGTTCTTAAGAAGAGGCAAAAAAATCTTGAACACCCAGTTCTTATCTAGAAAAGTTTTTAAGTAGAGGTGTTATTAAGTAGAGGTACCACTGTATTACGTTTCACCTTTTAAGTTGCATTACTGAAATAAATGAACTTTTGCACGATATTCTAATTTTTCGAGTTTCACCTGTAGTTAGAGTGGGGAGGCTGCATTTGAGAACACATAGAGAGGTACTGGTGTGGTAGAGGCTTCAATCAGAGGAATAGCTGAATCCCAGTTTGAAAAGGTCATTTCTTTATCTTGAAAACCCTCCCACACATGCCCATAAACCTTTCTTTCAATTTGAATATCCCCCACACACATATACCTTCACAATACTGTACAATGTATTTTTCTGTTACCACTGGAAACCTTCAGTGTTTTTGCCTCTCCTGCAAACCTGCAAGATATTTGCCTTTGCTTCTGTTAAGGTGTTCTTTAAAATGAGCCAAAACAGATTTTTTTTAAAAAAAAAAACCACACATGTTCTCCAAAGATGAATTCCCTTATACTTCGAACAGATGTCTTTCCTCTTCTTGTTGCAGGTAGTGGTTAGATGCAAATGATGTGATTATACTACAATGGCCTTTCACAAATAGGAAAGGTGACTTTGTGGGAGACAATCAGGATGGTTGTAAATATCTTTGAATATTTATGGAGTCACCAGTATAAAAACAGAATGAAAGATGAATGATTCAGTCAATCAATCTATCAGTCAGGGGAAAAAAGTAAAGCGGCAGGTGTAATTTCTTTCCATTCCACCATTGTCTTCCATATTTTGCAATGGAATTTCAGATGCAGGCTAACAAGTAGAAAAATATAATACATGTACAGTGTTTACTCATTTATCGCGGGTGTTACGTTCCAGGACCACCCATGATAAATGAAAATCCACAAAGTAGGGACGCTATATTTATTTAAGTATTTATACACTGTTTTAAGGCTTTATAAACCCTCCCCCACACTTTTACCCTACATAAACCTTCCCCATTCCCTTAATAACTATTCCCATACTGTTCTGTGCATGTGTTGTACCTTTACACTTACTGTAAAAAGTTTTGAATTCCTAAACTTATGCGATGAAATGATGCTCCACGTGAAATGGCCAAGTGTAGGAGCAGACTCAGAGATGGGGAAGCTGCACATAGACGTAAACAATGCACTACTGTACTGAGCCAATCAGGTTCTGGGATACAAAGCATCATTCTCTGGCTGGTCACTTCTCCATCAATCAACCAATCAATCGTGTGTTGTTTGTAATCTCATGTAGGCAAATAGCGTCTCAGGCGGGCGAGTTCTGCAGAAAACCCACGAATTAGCAAAAATCCACGATATATTTTTTCCATTAATATTTTATAAAAACCCGCGATGCACTGAGTCCGCAAAAAGTGAACCGCGAAGTGGCAAGGGAATACTCTATATCACAATATTCCATAGTGTATTATTGCTCTTCTTTTCCAAATAGAGGGAGAAACATTTAATGAAAGAAATAAATCTGCATGTAACTAAGCTGCTTTAATCCTGGGTTCAGCTGAGTTAATAAAACCTTTTACTTGTGAATTTAGCCCTTTCATTTCTTTTCAAACTGTGATTAAATCTGGGTCTTGATAGGAGAGATCACATGGTAGAACTGGAAGCATTGGAACAAACTCCAATATTAAACTGGCTTCCAAAAATGGATTATACTATTCACATTTGTTGCTGATTGATAACCATAATTTTCTCCTTCTTGGAGAATTTAAAGCTTTTTAGACTGAGTGAAGATACTGCATGCATGAACAAAAAAAGAGTTGCTTGCTTCGTGCAATGATCTCTGACTATCTTAATGTGGCCTGGTTGTGTTCCAAAGGATCACTTAGTGACCTTTGAAATAGGTCACAAACATTCTTCTAAAAATCCTGATTGCTTTTGTTTTTGTTTTAAGAAGTAGGTCAGGCATAAAGTGGTTCAGTCAGAAAAACAAGGCAACACTAAAACATTCTAAAGATATATGGAAACACTTGCAATGGAAATCTGTGATTCATAAGTTTTATCTGTGGGCCACCTTCACCTGTCACAACAAGGGCATGCCTGATTTACATCCGATGATTTCAACAGGTATTAAAAACACAATCTAGAGTTTAAATACATGAATCTAGGTGTGGCAGACAATACATATGAATCTGTCTAGCATAGATCTTAGGTTTTACTTCTGTTTGTGCCCTGTTCAAATTCAGGTCATTACATAAAAGCCCGTGATACGGATTATTACATGATAAAAGGGTATATAGCATAATAAGAAAATTGCAAATAGCTCATAATTGACCAGAAAAGCATGCCATATCTGGATATTTCATCAAGCAAACAGCTTTTCAGAGGCTTCTAAGTATGTTGGAACCTGGATTCCTTGCAAGGCTTTTTATACTGATGGAAGTAGGTTCCTAATGGCATAATGAAAGTCTCAAAAGCCAATCTTCCCCCAGGTGGTAATGTACAACACGGCTACTTTGAAACATAGCTACCATCCATCTTAATAGTCCATTGGTGGTTAGGATAGCTATAGTAGAGGCATGAATTATTATTCATGCAAAGAGAAAAATGCAAAGTTAAAGCCTCCAAAATTCATTTTCTGTTTGTTTGAACATAACAAAAATAATGTATGCTTGCAGTTTGCTCATGAAGAAAAACAAGGTCTTGCTACTAATATTTCAAATTTTCATTTATAGTGTTTTCATAGAATAAAATTACAGCTATAACGAGGAACCTTACATTGTAGAAGATGTTGAAAATGGCAGTAAACGTTAGATGATAGGATTGTTTTGAGGCAACGCTTTGTGAGAAAGCCAAATGGCTCATTTTATAATGGTGCATTATCACTTTTTGTGACTTTAAATATATTAGGGTGCATATTGCTTTTTAAAAATGGGATTTTAATTGTTGCTAATCTTTACTTGTAGATTTTGATACAGTTGGGTTGTGCCCTGGTAGGGACATGGCATAAACATAATTTTATTTATTTCTTTATTCAACTTATTCAACCCTGGAGGTGACTTTAGATGGCTTACAATCATTAAAAACTAATAAAAATATTAAAAGAATAAACAATAACATTAGTTTAAAGTTGACGAAGATGAGGAGGAATGGAAAAAGTCTAGATAAGATGGCCCCTGACCCAACTTTTTCCATTCCTCCTCATCTTCGTCAACTTTAAACTAAAGTAATGCTATAGTTTATTCTTTTAATATTTTTATTGGTTTTTAATTATTGTAAGCCATCTAAAGTCACCTCCAGGGTAGAATAGTCTGTTAACCACTTCTAAATTGACGCATCCCCATTTGGACCCTCAGCCAGTTGGCAGAGCCAATTTTTCAGATCCTTTCAGAAAGCCAAAAGGGCCGATGCAGATCTCACAAGGCACAAAGGGCAAAGGGCAGGAGCCACAACAGACAAGGCTCTTCTGGATCCTGCCAGCTGAAATTCCTTGACCAATGAGTCATACATACTGTAATCTTCATTTTATTTAATGCTGAGCTGTTGCACTCCCTGTCTCATGCACATACCTCGTGGGAGATTCCAAGGGGAGAAATTGTTTGTTATCTCTACAGCCAATATCCATCAAGTAGTGATGGAAGTGATGTGCTGGTGCCTGGAGGCTGTTGGGGTCTGGATGGGTGTCAACAAGCTCAAACTCAACCCAGACAAGATGGAGTGGCTGTGGGTTCCGCCTCCCAAGGACAATTCCATCTGTCCGTCCATTACCCTGGGAGGGGGAATCATTGACCCCTTCAGAGAGGGTCCCCAACTTGGGCATCCTCCTCGATCCACAGCTAACATTAGAACACCATCTTTCAGCTGTGGCGAGGAGCGTGTTTGCCCAGGTTCGCTTAGTGCACCAGTAGCGCTCCTATTTGGACAGGGAGTCATTGCTCACAGTCGCTCATGCCCTCATCACTTCGAGGTTCTAGTACTGCAACACTCTCTACATGGGGCTACCTTTGAAAAGTGTTCGGAAACTTCAGATCATGCAGAATGTGGCCGTGAGAGCTATCGTGGGGCTTCCCAGATTCGCCCACGTTTCCACAACACTCCATGGCCTGCACTGGCTGCCAATCAGTTTCCGGTCACAATTCCAAGTGTTGGTTATGACCTTTAAAGCCCTACATGGCATTGGACCAGAATACCTCCGGAACCGCCTTCTACCACACGAATCCCAGCGGCCGATAAGGTCCCACAGAGTTGGCCTTCTTCGGGTCCCGTCGACCAAACAATGTCATTTGGCAGGCCCCAGGGGAAGAGCCTTCTCTGTGGCAGCCCCGGCCCTCTGGAATCAACTCCCCCCGGAGATTAGAACGGTCCCCACCCTCCTTGTCTTTCACAAATTACTCAAGACCCACCTATATCGCCAGGCATGGTGGAACTGAGACATACCCCCCAGGCTTTTATATTTTATGTTTGGTATGTATGTGTTGTATGGTTTTAACTGCTGGGGGTTTTATATATTTTTATTTCAATATTAGATTTGTTTCAATGTTACACTGTTTTATTATTGTTGCGAGCCGCCCCGAGTCTTCGGAGAGGGGCGGCATACAAATCTAATAAATAAATAAATAAATAAATGAATGAATGAACGAACGAACGAACGAACGAACGAACGAACGAACGAACGAACAAACAAACAAACAAACAAACAAACAAACAAACAAACAATAAATAAATAAATAAATAAATAAATAAGTAACCAAGCCTGAGAAATGTAAGGCAATGTGTCATTTAAACCATGTGAAAGACAGGAAAAAGTGGTGTATGGGTGGATTCAAAGTGTAGTCAAAGAAGAGACTGTGTTTTCCTGTTGACAATGGTTGTGAACAATCTATTGCATTGGGTGGTTTCGTTCAAATGCTTACATAGCTGTGCTGTGTCAAATATTGGCTACCTTTGATTAAGTTCAAGTCAGATACCCTCACCGCCTCTGAGAAGCTTTCATTGGGATAAATCTAAGTCAAAACAAAAACATTCATGAGCTGCATACCAGATAGATTGCAGTGACAAAAAGTATAAAGGAGACATCAGTCAGCTCCCAAATGTAGAACAGTAACAGTAAACTCCACTGTGATATGACTGCCCTGAGCCACCCAGTGACTAAATGGTATAATGAAATTATCCCAGACAATTTGCCTGAAGATTGCCTCCATTGTGCATCCCTCAGAGTTATTGGCATGAGGATTCTCCATGAAATCAGGCCAATCCACTTGAGGAAGCAATTGTAATGAGGAAAAAACCCACAGTGAGAAGCACTAATAGATCTGTCTTCCTAGTGTGCCAGCTTACACAGAGAAGAATTGACTGAGCAGAGGGTGGGGGTTGGGAGGGGGAGATATATAATTCCATTGTGTTATCTTCTCTCCACGTTTACATATTAGAATCAGCCTTACTTTCTCTGCACTGAGAGGGAATGGAACACTGTATTGTATTGTATTTGTATTTATTGGATTTGTATGCCGCCCCTCTCCGCAGACTCGGGGCAGCTAACAACAGTAATAAAACAGCATATAATAATGATCCAATACTAAAAACAGTTAAAAACCCATTATTATAAAAAACCAAACATACATACAGACATACCATGCATAAAATTGTAAAGGCCTAGGGGGAAAGAGTATCTCAGTTCCCTCATGCCTGGCGGCAGAGGTGGGTTTTAAGCAGCTTATGAAAGGCGAGGAGGGTGGGGGCAATTCTAATCTCTGGGGGGAGTTGGTTCCAGAGGGCCGGGGCCACCACAGAGAAGGCTTTTCCCCTAGGTCCCGCCAAGTGACATTGTTTAGTTGACGGGATCCGGAGAAGACCCACTCTGTGGGACCTAACTGGTCGCTGGGATTCGTGCAGCAGAAGGCGGTCCCTGAGATAATCTGGTCCGGTGCCATGAAGGGCTTTATAGGTCATAACCAACACTTTGAATTGTGACCGGAAACTGATCGGCAACCAATGCAGACTGCGGAGTGTTGGTGTGACATGGGCATATTTAGGGAAACCCATGATTGCTCTCGCAGCTGCATTCTGCACGAACACTTTTCAAAGGTAGCCCCATGTAGAGAGCGTTACAGTAGTCGAGCCTCAAGGTGAGGCTCTCTAACTCTCTAATTACCCTGATATTAACTGGGAGACAAACTCTGCACCAAGTGAAAGATCAAACAGGTTCCTGACAAACCTAGCAGACAACTGTGTTTCCCAAAAAGTAGTGAAAGGAACAAGGGGATCAACCATGTTGGAATTAATTTTCACTAAAGAGAATGAAATGATAGAAGGTGTTGAAACTACAGGAACCCGGGGGGGGGGGGGTGTTTAAAGAAGAGGAAGTTAAACGATTCTCCAAAGCACCTGACGGTAGCATAGGAAGCAATGGGTGGAAACTAATTAAGGAGAGAAGCAACTTAGAACTAAGGAGAACTTTACTGACAGTTGGAGCAATTAATCACTGGAACAACTTGCCTCCAGAAGTTGTAAATGCTCTAACACTGGAAGTTTTTAAGAAAAGATTAGATAACCATTTGTCTGAAGTAGGGTTTCCTGCCTAAGCAGGGGGTTGGACTAGAAGATCTCCAAGGTCCCTTCCAACTCTGTTATTCTATTCTATTCTATTATCTCTGCAGGAATTGTTAGTATTTTATTAAGAAAATTACCAGTCATCTCTTTTGCTATAATGTTATAACTATAACATTATAATACATTACTATAATGTATACAATGTTATAATGCTATAATAAGGATGGTAGGAGCTCTCACTGTCATTTTGTGATGACAGTAGAGGAGAGGTTTCACAACTAGGTTCAAGAAGCGGATGTTAGATATATGTGAGAAAACATTGCATTTTAAAGCCTGTAGTGAGATTATGACTATTTTGTAACCAATAGAGTAATGTTATAAATATAGGTAAAGGCGTGACATTTGAAATCTAAAATAAATCCACTATGGCTTATGGGGAAGGCATCTCATTTCACTTGAGTTCAAATCATTTACAGATTTATTTGGAAACTGAAGACTGAGCTGAAAGATTAAAAAAGATCACCATTGATTTCAGAATGGAAGGTGGGATCCTGAACAACAGATTAATTTGTAGGTCATATTAACTACTGGAAAGATAAGATATACAAACTGGAAGTACCGTATGTTTAAGAATCTTCTTAAATATTTGGATCAAAAAAATTAAGCCACATGTAATTTTAAAAAATCAGCTTCCATGTATTGGTTGTGTACAAACTGTACAATTTGAAATACTGTACTGCAAATTGGGACTGAGATAAAAGAAGAAGATTGATGCAGTATCACTTTCCAAAAGTTTCATCCAATTTCTTCAATAATTTTAATACTCTATCATCTGGAGCTGATTATTTTGAAAAATCTATTGTCCATCTTCATCTCTTCTGATTGCCTGTGAAGCATCCTTAAAAATTAGACTGAATTCTCACTATGGGGGAAATGTTGTTTGCACATTTAATTTCTGATATTTTTTTCCCCAAAGAAGTTTGAAGAATAACAATCAGGCTTCCAGGAGGGAGCTCTGATTAATCATAAGAACTGTGAAGAAGCAAATTATCAGGACTCTCAAATGCAATGCGATGCAATTCCCCGTTTCTTGTATTCTGGAAGAGAGCTGCTATAGTTTTCATCTTTAAAAAATGAGGGGTACGTGTTGATCCAAGAAATTACAGACCTATCATCCTTACATCAAGATCTGGGAGGATTCTGGAAAAGATAATCAAACAACGAATTTGCAATCACCTAGAGAGAAAGTCATAATAAAAACCAACATGGGTTTCTGAAAAACAGATTATGCCAGATATATGTTATTGCATTCTTTAACATAATGACAAAATTAGTGGAGCAGAGAAATGCTGTGGCTATAGCTTACCTGGACTTCAGGAAGGCATTTGATAAAGTAAACCACTGTTGTATTCCTGGTGTAGGTCAAAGGTCACATGGTTGGGCAAGCCTAAATATGACCCAAAGCCACATATGGATGCTCAGTTCACAATATGCTGTTAACATAAGTTAGCATGGATTTTTGCTCTGGCCTTGCAAACATGGAGTTCTGCGTAGGCCCAGAAGGCCTAGGAAAGTTTAAGTCAGGGGAAATTCTAGCTTGTAGTAAAATATAACAGGAGTGTGCTTGCTGGCACCATCAAAGCATATTCTTTGCTTACTGCCAAAAATTTCCCTAGAGTTTGTCTTTGCATTTATTTATTTATTTATTTATTTATTTTATTTTATTTATTTATTCATTTGTCCAATACACAAATATATAGGAAGAAAAAAAGACACGTAGTAATATATATAAGGGTAAAAGTGAACTTAGAGGAGAGGATATATCAAAGAAAGAAAATATATATGATAAGTGAGAGAAAGGAAAGACAATTGGACAGGGACGAAAGGCCCCTTACTGGCCTCTTAGGAACCTGGAGAGGTCAATTGTGGAGAGTCTAAGGGAGAAATGTTGGGGGTTAGGGGTTGACACAATTGAGTCCGGCAATGAGTTCCACGCTTCGACAACTCGATTGTTGAAATCATATTTTTTACAGTCAAGTTTGGAGCAGTTTATATTAAGTTTGAATCTGTTGCGTGCTCTTGTGTTGTTGCGGTTGAAGCTGAAGTAGTCATTGACCGGTAGGACGTTGCAGCATATGATCTCGTGGGCAATACTCAAATCATGTTTTAGGCGCCGTAGTTCTTTGCAACATTATGAATGCTGCACTATTCACTGTATGTATGTTACCACATCATGGAAAACTGCACATGTACATAGCTGAAGCAGCATAGAGATAACATTGATTATAAAAAATCTGGGTGAAATAATAAAGTTGGCTTCTTTCACCCCTATGATGGTCTCTGCCTCTCTTTGATCCCTTCTCCATTCTACAAACCACAACCTACTACTTGATAAGGTAGAAAAATGTGGGTTAGACAAAATGAAATTCAGCGGTGAAAAATGTAAGGTTCTACATTTAGGCAAGTAAAACCAAACACACTGGTACAGTATAGGTTCAGTAGTAGTGAGAGGGATCTTGGAGTCCTAGTAGACAATCACTTAAATATGAGCCGGAAGTGTTCTGCAGTTGCCAAAAAAGTCAATGCAGCCAACGGCTGCATTAACAGAAGGATAGAATCAAGATCAGGGTATGATGAATGTATGGAGTATTTAGTTTTGTTTTTATCCTCCCTTTTTCTTATCTTTTTCCTTATTTTCTCCCTGCTATTTTCTAATTTTCTTTAATCTTTATTACTATTCTGTATTTCTATTCATGAAAGGGAATTATTTTTAATTAGGTTCTTTTTTAATTTGGTTTATTAATTTGGTGATATTTGGGAAATACTATATGGTGGGTTCCCCCTTTTTTGCCCCCTCTCTATATATTTTAGCTATTTTTTTTTAGTAATGGTTGGTTTTAATTTAAACACCATGTTGGAGATAATTGGAAATATTTGCTCCTTTTCTTTCCCTTTAAGGTTCTTTTTCTTTTCTCTTTTATTTTAAAGGGACATTTATTATGGAAGAGGGTTGAAAGTATACAGTATATGGAAATTGATATGGAGGAGATTTTTGAGAAAATTGAAAAATTTTGATCTAATTAATTCGATGTGATTAAGAGTAGTAACAGCCTAAAATGTATACAGTTTTTTTAAACTTTTTTTTATCATATGAGGAATTGGAATAATTATTTTTTGGTCCAGATGTTATATCGTAAGGAAGTGGCATTGGTTAATCTATGTATACTGAAATTGCAAGAATGATATATTGTAAATTAATTTGAAATTAATGGTATCTTTTTTTCTGTACATGTAATTGGAGAAGAAAAATAAAAACAATTTTATTTATTTAATTATTTATTGGATTTGTATGCCGCCCCTCTCCGTAGACTCGGGGCGGGTAACAACAATGATAAAAACAGCACGGCAGAGGTGGGTTTTAAGAAGTTTATGAAAGGCGAGGAGGGTGTGGGCAATTCTAATCTCTGGGGGGAGTTGGTTCCAAAGGGCCGGGGCCGCCACAGAGAAGGCTCTTCCCCTGGGTCCCGCCAAACAACATTGTTTAGTTGACAGGACCAGGAGAAGGCCCACTCTGTGGGACCTAACTGGTCGCTGGGATTCATGCGGCAGAAGGCGGTCCCTGAGATATTCTGGTCCGGTGCCATGAAGGGCTTTATAGGTCATAACCAACACTTTGAATTGTGACCGGAAACTGATCGGCAACCAATGCAGACTGCGGAGTGTTGGTGTAACATGGGCATATTTGGGGAATATTTTCACCCCCCCCCAAGAAAAGACAGAAATCAGTACAGCTTGTCCTTTTATCATTTGCCATCAACATTCTATCAGACACTTCTGCTCCATTCATACGTACACATCGCTGTTTCAAGCAACTTTGACAACCCCTTTCTTTTTGTTTACTTGCCATTCATACTGTTGGCAGTATGTGTTCTGACCCATCTGCCCAAATTCAACAAGCATGCTGTTTTTAACTATATACTGTATTCCTTTTATTAGGAGGGGCAAACCATCTCTCTCTCTCTCTCTCTCCCCCTCCCTTCCCCCCTCTTTCTCATGACATGCTAACAGTCACTAAGTGCCTTGGAAAGCAAAGCTCACTCTCTTTTCCCCTGAAATGATTCCAATGCACCAGGAGTCTCTCTCTCTCGCACACACACCATATTTGTAACAGAAGCTTGCTCTTTTTCCAGCAGTGGACACACACACGCACACACACACACACACACACACACACAGAGTCCAAAGGCATGCCCAATCTCAGTGCCACAATTCCAAGAAAGAATTCGAATACAGTTCCAGACAGGATTCAGAAGTTTGGACTATCAGTGGCTGACCGACAGGAAGACGAATAGTTGTCTGTCACACGTATTCATCTTTACCCCCACCTTTTATCCCCAGAGCAGTGAAGGGCTGCAAAAAAATTTACTACCTTATTTTGTGGGTGTGGCTTGCTGGCCATGTGACAGGTAGGGGCGGCTTGATGATCATGTGACTGGAGAGTGGCTTAAAGGTCATGTGACTGACTTAAAGGTGGCCAATTTGATGTCAGCCGCGTCAAAGATTTGGGTTAGGGTGCCTGGCCTTTCCTCGCCTCAAAGAGATACAATTTCCTTATCTGTTTACTATCTATTTACTATTACTGAACATCCAAAATATACTATTTAATTCTATGTATATATGCCATAGGTGCACATACATATTACACACAGGCACACAAAAATATACATTATCTACTATATAAAGGGTATGTATATGTACAAACACACATACATGCACAGCTCTTCTAAAATTATACACATTCAACCTCATTTACTACAATAGGAAAAACAGACCTAGAGCCCAGAAGGAGGGGGGGGGAAGAAAAAAATTCAAAAATGTTCTATGGTTCTGTGTACGTGACCATACCCGTAGGGGCCCATTATTGCCCCAGACCTACGGTTGGGCTTAACTAAGAGTGATGGTTCTTCCTTCCTGAGGTTTGGCCCATAGCTTCTCTCTGCTCTCCTCTTCTTTGTCTTCTGTGGCATCCGCATCTCAGGTGCAGGACTCACCTGTCCCTTCTATTCCTCATCAGCCAGCTCCAGACTTAAGCACTATTGACTCTCCATCTGGGAGTGACAGACGGCCTAGGCTCCGCTTCTGTCTCTGACAGCTCCAATCCCTCTTTCCCCTTGGTGCTCTCAGATTGCCCTGACTCCCACTCCACCTTCTCATCTGATTCAGATGCTAGAGGGGCTGGTGTCCAACAGTCCATAACAGTATGGCAGTAGTCCAACTCCTATTACTATTCTTTTATCACTGTTGTTAGCCGCCCCGAGTCTGCAGAGAGGGGCGGCATACAAATCCAATAAATAATAATAATAATAATAATAATAATAATAATAATAATAATATGCACAACTCATACATTTTTTCTCTTCTGCCTACAATTTTTCTGCTTTCGTTTCCTTTATTCTCCCAACCCACACTTCTGTTCATGTCCTACTTTTACTTCAAGGCCCACTCTTGATACTATCCAAAAATGGATTTTCTCACATTGAGAACCTCTCTCTACCCCATGTGTGCTTCTTTTAGTTATCTCAACTTTTCGTTAAAAAATCCAATAAAGTGTCCATTCCTTTGCCACATATGCATATGAATAAGGTATAAACATATTTGAACAGACCTTTTTTCTAAATAGATACTCAACCAGAGGTGGGCTGCTGCCGGAATGGCTAATTGCACGCAGCTCTGCGGCTCTGGCACATGAGTGCAGGATTGAGCACAATTTTGCTTGCCACATCTGTGCAGGATGCAAAATCTTGCACAGGGACGTGCGTTTTGGTGAAGTTTTTTGCTTCCCTGCATGCAACCATTCTTTATACGTTTTAATACTTTTTCAGTGTTCTCTTCTGTGAAATCTATTTGTGTTAAATTATTGTAGTTATTTGTGGTTTGAGTAGGGAATTTTGGGCTATTGCTGTTTACAAAGACTAAGCCAAAGAATGTGTTGAAGAGGTTGGTGAAATAATGCAGACCACACAGGTATTCTCAAAGACGGTTCCGTTTATTCAGCTCTCTTGCAAGTGACTTCAGCAAGGAACGCGTCTGGCTGTCAGTGTCAAAAACAGCCCTATTTATACTTTAAAGGCTCGCGCCTAAAAGCAACGGCCGCGCGTCTTAACCAATCAGACGCGACCTTGATTTATTCACATTTTAAATTGACAGAGACAGTATTTTTACAGAATTTCTTTTTACAGACTTAACAGTTGGCTTTAATGGTTTCATCATTGCATTCTTTGCTGTTGGGTCCTTTTAGTGGTGGGAGGGATCTCAAGTCCTTAAGTTTGTTATTTACAAAATTGTAGAAGGTGCGGTTGGGATTTTGTGCACAGGTTTTCCTGACAAGCTGAACAACGGCTTTTACTTCTGAATCAATGTGCAGGAGACCATCCAATATAGCACTTACAGGCAGTTTTTAACAGCTATTGACTGAGTGTTCAGATTTTTATCGTGCTGTGAAACTTTCTGTCTTTGTCACTGAAAGTTCAGAGGGGAAAATATGAGCAGGGAAATGAATGGTTCTGATATTGAATAGCAATTGTAGTCAAATGAATGATTGAAAGAGGAAAATGACTTGTTTCCCTCCAGTGAATCGATTTCAACCCTGTTCTCAGAGGAAATGGTATGGTACATCAGCCAAGACAAATCACGGCCTTCTGTTTTTTATTATGCTGGATGAACAATTTACAGATATCCCAGGAAGTAGCGGTTTTACCCACAGATTAAGCCAGTAAACAAGTTATTTGGTCTAATTATGATGATTATTTATAATAAGCAGAGGAGGTGAAAAAAGAAAAAAACCCATCTTCAGTCAAGTTCCTCATACTCTGACATCTCCATAGGTTAATAATAACCATTTATAGAATATAAAAGCTGTCCTGGACTATGTAAAATTTGGAGGATCAATTTGAAAAGAATTGCTTCCTTAGTGGTCCTTAATGCTTATTTTCTGTTTTTCCCCCTCCTTCTTTTGACAATAGGAAGAGCCAAAGAACTGATTCTTCCAGTAGCAGATGGCTCTTTACAAAATCCTAGCAGAGTTAATGTGTTAGCCATTTGCAACAAAAGCAAGCAAATAGGCTTGCGGTACTTCAAAGGCTAATTTAAAACTGCATATTATTTTCCTGGATCTGTGGAAACAATGTTGTATTTACTTGAAAGATAACCCACTAATCACACACAAATGTGTTTCTGTAGGTATGTAATAATAATAATAACAGAGTTGGAAGGGACATTGGAAGTCTTCTAGTCCAACCCCCTGCTTAGGCAGGAAACCCTAAACCACTCCAGACAAATGGTTATCCAACATCTTCTTTAAAACTTCCAGTATTGGAGCAATCACAACTTATGGAGTCAACTTGTTCCGCTGATTAATTATTCTAAGTGTCAGGAAATTTCTCCTTAGTTCTAAGTTGCTTCTTTCCTTGTTTAGTTTCCACCCATTGCTTCTTGTTCTACCCTCAGGTGCTTTGGAGAATAGTTTGACACCCCCCCTCTTGCTTGTGGCAACACCTGAGATATTGGAACACTGCTATCATGTTGCCGCTAGTTCTTCTTTACATTAAATTATACATACCAAGTTCCTGCAATTGTTCCTCATATGTTTTAGCCTCCAGGCAGTCCCCTAATTTTCTTTGTTGCTCTATTCTACGCTCTTTCTAGAGTCTCAACATCTATTTTACATTGTGGTGATCAAAAATGAATGCAGTATTCCACCTGTGGCCTTACCAAGGCATTTCATAGTGGTATTAACACATCATGTGATCTTGATTCTATCCCTCTGTTAACGCAGCCTTGAACTATGTTGGCTTTTTTGGCAGCTGTCTGGCAGTGAGATATAGGCATTGAGATGGATGGAGACAATCTGCAACAGCCGTGGTCCCAAAAAAGGGCAGAACAATGCCAAACATGTATGTATTGAATTAAGAAGCATCCATCAAAATTAACTGTCTAGAAAGTAAGGCATTTTATTTGTAAATCCCTGTTTAACATTGTTCTGTCTGGGTGCCCCCAGACTTCAACACCAACGGGAAACAGCAGCCAGACACGCTGGTAAAAGCAAAAGCACTTTATAGTTTGAAAAATAAACACAGAGAAAAACCTGTTCTTCCCAACAGGCAGGCTATGAGGCTTCACAGCAAAGTCCTGACGGCCAGACAATACAGCAGACTTCTTGCTGGCACACACACCACTGTAGAGAATAAGCCCCCACGCCTTTTCCCCCAAGGTTTCAGCCTTCAAGGCCACAAGTCAGAATCAGAGACGCCAAAGATCACAGCCAGGTCCCAGGACTCCCAAAGATACTACTCCACAAGACAGGAAGGGTGGGTCTGCCTTTTCAGCCTTTCTGGGGAGAACCACACCCAAACCCAGCTGTTACCTATTTAGGACTGGAAGTACCTGGCTAATTGTCCCCTTCGTTGTTCTGCTCTTCTCTGCCTGTGATCAATGATGGCTTGAGCATTTTCATCTAAGGACTCCAGGCTGCTTGCTGGGGAGAGCTCCACCCCGGGGGACTCTGGCTGTTCTCCCTCTCCCTCGACCTGATATTCCTCCTCCCCTTCTGCCTGGGCCTCCTCCTCCTCCTCCTGTTCCTCATCCTCCCCCTCTGAGCAGGGAGCCGGCAGAGGTTCAGCCGTTCCCTGAGGAGCCTCAGACGGAATCACAACAAACATATTCTTTCATTGGCAAGTCATTCTTACAACAGAAACCTAAAATTACACAAATGTTGTTCTCTTTTACTGCCCCAACAGGAAAGTTTGGACCATCATTGCAGGTCAGGCCCTTGATGATTTGGATCAAATCCTTGGCTATCATAGTAGCCGCTGCCCCTGAATCCTCTTTCCTTCCCCACCATCTCCCAATCTATTCCTCAGGCAGAGGGTTCCTCTCCATACATGCCACCCACTTATGGGGCGAAGGGATTTTGTAATCAAAGGGATGCTATATCCTATACCAGTGGTGAGGAATCTATGGCATAGATGGCACACGGAGGTATATCTGCCGGTATGTGAGCCATTGCCCAGCTCAGCTGACAGCACACATGTGTACATTGGTCAGCTGATTTTTAGCTCACACGAAGGCTCTCGGAGGGCATTTTTGGCTTCCAGAGGGCCTCGGGGGGGGATGGAGGAGGGCATTTTTGCCCTCCCCAGGCTCCAGGGAAGCCTCTGAAGTCTCGGGAAGATGAAAAACGGGCTTACCGGCCCCACCAGAAGTTAGGAAATGGGCTGTTTCTGGCCTCCAGAGGGCTTCCGGGGGAGGGGGGCAGGAGAGGCAATGAATTATGGGTGTGGGAACTCACGCAGGTGTGATAGCGTGTGCGCATGAGCTTTCGGCACTCAAGCGAAAAAAGGTTCACCATCACTGACCTAGACACTTGTCCCCTATACCCATTTTTTTTAAAAATCATCTTGATATTTGAATCATTTTGCATGAAAAAGGGATTGCTATAGTTTACTCCTCTTGGTTCTGAGATAAAAACATAATATATTTTGCTCTGTGAGGACTCTATTTTATTTGTGGCTTGGTTGTCCCATAGATGTGAACAAATGCTATTCTGCAGCTTTGGCTGTAATCTAGTTATATGTTTTTTTCTGGTAGAAGGAAGATTTGGCCATTATTACATCTGCTATGATCACTTCCAAATTACATTTCTGTATATGCTGTATATTAAGACTGTCCAGTGTCCAAATATGAAAGTTATTGCAAAAGAAAAATGCTAAAACAATTCTCTGTGTTTGTTCTTGGATCCTATTACATTAATCCTGTTCATTTGTATTGATTTTCTTCTGGTTCAATTTGAGATCCTCATTTATTGTCAATAAACTGTGTAATGGCAAGATAAAATATCGGAATGTTACCTATTTTTGTGGTTTCCCAGTGAAATTTAACTAAGTTCTGTAATTGATTTTCTGGGGTCAATATATCTTTAGTCTGACAAACTTGACTTGATGTTTATGTAATTAAGACTTCTTTTTCTTTTAATGGCCTCTCCTGCCTATTATATTAGACATATTTAAAGGATTGTTTATGATTGTAGAAAACCTTGGGAGTCCTTTTGCAAACTGAATTTATAGCACAGTAATTCATAGCACTATTGCATTGATTATCTCTAACCAGATTAATAACATTTCGTGATCCTCAGGAACCATTTCTATACAAGAGTAATAAACTTAAACCTGGAATATTGACATAGTACAGTAAACTTTGACGTGTGCAAATTGTCAAATGCAGTTATTGCCCTCTGCTCTCTTGTTGACAGCTTCGGGACCATATTTTGTAGTTTCATACAGGTAATCCTTGGCTTGAGACACAATTCACCCCAAAATTTATGTTGCTGAGTGAAACATTTGTTTTGTGAGTTTTGTTCATGATTTTGTGACTTTCCTTGTCATATTTGTTAAGTGAATCACTACAATTGTTAAGTGAATCTGCTTTCCGCATTGACTTTCCTTGTCCAAAGTTTGCAAAATGTGATCACATGATCTTGGGCCACAGCAATGGCCATAAATATGAACCAGTTGTCAAGCATCTGAATGTAAATCACATGGTGCAATGGTCATAAGTCACTTTTTTCAGTGCCATTGTAACATTGAACAGTCAGTAAATGAACTGTTGTAAGTCTAGGACTACCTACATCAGAGATGGCGAACCTATGGCACGGGTGCCACAGGGGGCACACAGAGCCATTTCTGCTGGCACATGAGCCGTTGTCCTAGCTCAGTTTCAATGTGCAGGTGTGTTTGTTTGTTTGTTTGTTTGTTTGTTTGTTTGTTTGTTTGTTTGTTCGTTTGTTCGTTCGTTCGTTCATTCATTCATTCATTCATTCATTCATTCATTTATTTATTTATTTGATTTGTATGCCGCCCCTCTCTGAAGACTCAGGGCGGCTAACAACAATATAAAAAGACAATGTAAACAAATCTAATATTAAAAATAATCTTTTAAAAACCCAATTTAAAGAACCACTCATACATACAAGCATACCATGTATAAATTCTATAAGCCTAGGGGGAAGGGAAATTTCAATTCCCCCATGCCTGATGACAGAGGTGGGTTTTAAGGAGCTTGCGAAAGGCAAGGAGGGTGGGGGCAACTCTGATATCTGGGGGGAGCTGGTTCCAGAGGGTCGGGGCCGCCACAGAGAAGGCTCTTCTCCTGGGTCCCGCCAAACAACATTGCTTAGTCGACGGGACCCAGAGAAGGCCAACTCTGTGGGACCTAACCGGTCGCTGGGATTCGTGCTGCAGAAGGCGGTCCCGGAGGTGTGTGCCGGCCAGCTGATTATTGGCTGACATGGAGGTTCTGGGAGGGCATTTTTTGCTTCCAGAGAGCCTCCAAGGGCATGGGGGAGGATGTTTTTACCCTCCCCTTGCTCACGAGAAGCCTTTGGACCCTGGGGAGGGTGAAACATGAATCTACTGGGCCCACCAGGAATTGGGAAACAGGCTGTTTCTGGCCTCCAGAGGGCCTCTGAGAGGTGGGGGAAGCTGTTTTTGCCCTCCCCATGGTTTTAATTATGGTTGTGGGCACCTGCACATTAGCATGTGTTCATGCTCTTTCGGCACCCCAGGGGAAAAAGGTTTGCCATATGCTGCAACGTCCTGCCTGTCGGCAACTACTTCAGCTTCAACCACAACAACACAAGAGCACACAACAGATTTAAACTTAATATTAACTACTCCAAACTTGACTGTAAAAAATATGACTTCAGTAACTGAGTTGTCGAAGCGTGGAACTCATTACCGGACTCCATAGTGTCATCCCCAAACCCACAACACTTTATCCTTAGATTATCTACGGTTGACCTATCCAGATTCCTAAGAGGTCAGTAAGGGGCGAGTACCAGTGCACTAGAGTGCCTTCCGTCCCCTGTCCTATTGCTCTCCTATATCTCCTATACCTTTCCTCTATTCCTATATCTCTTCTTTTATTCTTTCATTGATATGTTCTATTACTATATCTTCTTTTCTATTCTTTCTTAGATATATTTTACTATGAATATATCCTCTATAACCTTCTTCATGTATTTTACTATGCGTATATAGATATATACCCACTAAAACCCTCATTGTGTATTGGACAAAATAAATAAATAAATAAATCACTGACCCATACTTAATTAAACTGTCAGTAAATGATGAAGAACTAAAGTTCTAATTTATATGTACAGAGACTGGGATGCTACAAAGAAACTGAAGAAACAGAGTAGTTTCCTTTTAGAGACACACATCTATAGATAAACTGAGTGTATAACTATAATTTATCTGAGGGTCTGGAAATAATTTACCGTTAGCAATTATGCTTTATTGGGGCACATTGAGTTCAGATTGCAGAAACACCAGTGACTTACAAACTGAGGTCAGAACATTATCCATTAATATACTCGACTAAGTCAGTCTCTACTAGGTAAACCTTTAAATATTACTGGACATGCACTTAATCTGTCAAAGTACGTTTTCTGTTGGACTGAAAAAAATGGATCAAAAGTGGACATTCTGCTACCCAGTACTTGTTCAGTTAAAACCCTGAAATTCATCTTTGCTTCAAAACTTGAGAGAGATCAAAGTATCATTTTTCTTCCCTTTCAATTGCTGCACTATGTTCTGCCTGACTGGGCTCAGGCAATTAGTAACAGTCCAAGGAAAAGAAATCAAACACACAAGTGCTTTTCTAATCAGCAAACTTGTATTAAACAAACAAAAAAGGGTTAACCAAAACAATCCTTGTTGTCAGAAATAAACTATAGTGCAAGGCTTAACTCAGTCAAATACAAAGCACAGGAAAAAGCAAACAAAGACAACCTGCACGGAGCAGAAACGCTTCAGGAGTCCTTTGGATCTTGGAGTCTCGAGAGCAAACAGCTAGGCTCAGAGGTTTCACCTCCTACATGCCTGAAAAGGCTGGGTTGAAATCCAAAGGCACGGAACAGAAACTTCAGAGCAGGAACCACAAAGTCACACAGATAAACAGCCACAGTTTGCCTTTTGCCTCTGTTCCCTTTTATACCTTTAGCCCTCATTAGGGGAACCACACCCAGCCCTCAGTATAAGAACCACACCCAGACCAGGTGCTACTCTGATCACCGGTAATAGTCCTTTAATTGAGCCTCCTTTGCATAGCTCTCCGGCTACGCATGTCTATGAGATGGTCTGCAGAGGAATCCAAGGAAGATAGACTGTCTGAGTGACTGCCTGCCAAATCCCCTGGGCTGTCTGCTGGGTCCTGCGTGCTGTCTGCCAACTCCTCTGAACCAGTGGCCTCATCCTCATGGCTGTCTGCCACGTCTTCTTGGCTGTCAGCCAGGCTTTCGCACTCACTTTGTGCCGCATCTCTCCCATCTGTGGGAGCAATGGCTGGCCCAAGCCCAAACACAACACACTATGACCACACCATTGAGGGACTTACGTTTGGCAAGGAAGGGCCGGTTGACTGTCCCACAAACACGTACAGCAACATCAAAGATCTGGCCCCATGTCTGTGGAACAGTCTTCCCTTAGAGCTTCAGGTAGAGGAGAATTTTCTCCGCTTCCACAAGGCATTAAAGACATTCCTCTTTGATTCGGCAGATTAAAACATCCTTGTTCTTAGTATCAGCAAGAGGACATTGGGAGGACATTGGAGGACATTGGAGAGGCTGGGAATGGTTTTAACAAGTTTTGTGGTTTTATTATATATGTTCTAGTTAAGGGTGTGTACTGTCTGTCTTTCTTAGTTGTATATGGCTTGCTGTTATGACTTTTGTTAAAAGGGCATTATAAATAAACATTGATGATGATGATGATGATGATGATGATGATGAAAAACCTCATAAGCCCAGATATGGAAGGGGGAGGTTAGTTTTACTTAGAAATCTCTTGCCAGCAAAGTGCTCAATTCTTGGTTGTTTTGCAGTTTTCACTGGCAGGAGAGATCCAGGGCTGGTGTCATGGCATTTCTTTCTTTTTTTTCTCCTATGCCTTATTAGTCCCTGGAAAAAAAACAAAACCTTTTGTCTATGTTATGGTCTACGCTGTTATCTCCTCTGAAAAAATATTAGTTAAATAAAAAAAGGATCCAATGGGAGTACTAAAAACTGATAAAATAAAAGCGCTGCTGCAAACAGTGCTCCAGCAGCAAGTCCTTAGGAGATTGTCTTCTTTACACAACAGTTCAAACATTCTGTCAAGAAACCAGATGCCCAATCTCTCCTGCAGTTCAAGTCCAAAGAACCGTAAATGGCAATGCCCAGAAATTTGGAGGGAATAGGTCCTTGGCAGCCTAATGTTCCCAACAGCAATTGGGCAGATTCCACTCCCACTGTCAGAAACCACATTAGCAATGAGGTTTACATCCATAGCAAAAACTGTGTCATATGAAGAGGGAATATTCTACTTTTAATAATGAATCAGTTTTAAAAAAAAGTGACTTAGCTGCCTTATCAGTAAACTGGGGGAGAAACAAAAGAAGAATACACTGCATTAAAAAAATTAGTGTCTTCCATACCTCCTGAAAAGCAGGTTCGAAGCCCAATACACAGGATCTACCAGGAAACTTGTAGCCCTGCAGTACTATGGTTCTGTTAAGTTTAATTTATTTTATTTATTATTTAGATTTCTATGCCGCCCCTCTCCGCAGACTCTCAATGAATATTTTAGTTTACTAAATCCACCATTCGGTGTTTATTGTCAAAATTTTATCTGTCACGGAGAGAAA
The DNA here is from genome assembly GCF_031021105.1 of Erythrolamprus reginae. Classification (NCBI taxonomy): domain Eukaryota; kingdom Metazoa; phylum Chordata; class Lepidosauria; order Squamata; family Dipsadidae; genus Erythrolamprus; species Erythrolamprus reginae. The sequence goes on from NC_091952.1 coordinate 72,034,319, forward strand.
GATGAAGCTTCTCAAATATTTACATTTTCAGCAACTGAAGAGAAAATAAATGTGTGTGTGTTCAGTTCCTTATATTTCAGAAATTACTGTGAGAGAAATTAGAGAGGCAGCTAAGTGGCTCCTATGGAGGAGCAGGTGCCCAGGTTTCTTTTATTAAAGGGCTAATCTACAGATCACGATGCTGGGGGGACTGCAACAGTGCTCCAACTTCTTGCATTTATGGGTTCCTGCTGTGAAAAGAGAAGGCATGAGTGCCAACAGGCTTTATCAGCAATAAAGGAAAAGAAAATGTGTCGCCTTTCTAGGAAGAAAATATTCTCCAGTTATTAGTCAATAAAATTATAGAGGCAAGACTAAAAATTAAAATTAAAGACTAAAAATTAAATTCACATAAAGACAGCAAGTAGCACAGCTCCCATGTCCATTGATTCATATGCTCAAGTGTAATTGTAGAGGCTATGGGGAATGGCTTGAAGGGCAGGGGGAAGAGTGGCTACTAAGGCAATGGTTAGTGTTAAGGAGTATGCAGAGTGACCTCTGAGTTATCAAGGATGCACATGCGCAAAGGAAACGTGGAATTCTAGAAGACATCCAGCAGATAGTCGGGAGATATGAGTAATGGTTCAGTCATACAAACCAGATACATTAAGTATATAAAATTGTATTTACTTTAGCAAATATCATAGTCAAGTTAAACGGTCCAGTTACAGTCACAGCAGTCAATAACTCTCAATACATTAACAATACTACAAACCTTACTTGTGCAGCTTACAAATACATAAACCATCATCAAACACACAGTTCTTACTACAGCAGTCACAATGGATCAGCAATACCAAAGGGAGAAATAACAGAGACATACAGAAAGAATCACGCTTCTAGCTTCCTGTTATGGCACTCTCCAGCAATAACTCTTAAAGCTATAGTGCATCAATACATACAAGTATTCATTGTTAGCTTGTTTATATATTGCCAAACCCAAACTGTTATGTACAGTATATACCAGTGTTTCCCAATCTGGACAACTTAAAGATATCTGTACTTCAACTCCCAGCATTCGCTGGCTGGGGAATTCTGGGAGTTGAAGTCCAAATATCTTCAAGTTGCCAAGGTTGGGAAACACTGGTATATGTTAGATAAAAGAGAGGTTTCCATTTTCCTCCATTTGTTCAGGATTGAAGAAGCTTCTTGGATGAGAAGCAAAACATCTTCAAACAAAAATCAAGAATGTCTAGTTACTTTTGAAAAAAGGAACCTTTGGTACAATAAAAAGTAGTTTTGACCCACATGGCATTGGTTTTTGGTCTGGTTTACTTTCTTAGTTTGATGTAACATATGTAGAGGCAATCCTTTGGCCCTTAAGTAAATGCCTTGGCAAACAAAAGATTGTCTGTCTCATGAATGAAGACAAATATATGTGTCTTATAGGGTCCAATCTGAGTTGGTCACTGGGATCAAAGGTTTATTCTTCACAGCATTTTGGGCTCGTGCTGGAAAGCATCATCAGGGAACTTCTCTCTTTCCAGAATATGTGCACTGGGCTGTTCTACATGTATGGTGCCTGCCTAGTTGTGCATATCTTTTAATTGTTAATCAGGGTGGTGATGGCTGGCTGTTAAGTTGTTGGTTGTTGTTTCCTTGTGTTGCTGCTCCCTCAGCTCCTAAGTACCTGATAAGTGCCTGACTGACAGAAGACTTTGTCTCAGGCTTTGCCTTCTTCAAGGTCACAGATAGAAGTCCAACCTTGGATAACGGAATTTGGCACTGGATCCCTATTTCATCCTTCTGTTGTGTGCTGTGAATCAGGAGAAAGGCATTGTTGTCAAGGATATTAAATTTGATTCAGAACAAGCAACTTACTCTTCCTCAAGCACACCTCCAGCTTGGTCAGGAAGCTTTTATTCCAGCCTCATTAAAGAAAGAAAATGAGAAGATGAACTTAGTTGAAAGAACATACTGAGTTAATGGGATTTTCTGTTACATAAGAGCAAAATATACAAAATGTCAAAATCCTGTTGTTCAGGAGTGAGCTGAGATCCATTTAGCTGACAGAGAACAATATCTTGGTTTCTGCTTGGATATATCAGAAATTTAAAAACAGGCAGGGAACTTGTAACTGTGCTTCTGGGTGGTTTTTTTTGTTTTGTTTCACAACAGCAGTAAATGACAGTAGCCTCCATTCTGGGGGGGGGGCTATGCTCATCTAAGTATATTTGTTAAAATATATGCAGCCTTCATTGTTTGATTTTCATTTAAAAAAAAGAAGGACGAGCAATATTAACAAATATTTCAAGTTTATTGGTTTTAATATCTCAGGCTTGCTTCAAAATATTTTTTCCATGAAATGAAAATATCTAAAAACTACACTATAGTACATCATCATCTATATTTGATTTAAATATGTGGATGACAGAGTTTTAAAAAGTATCCCTCGCTCATATTCTGTGGTTAAGATAAATATATTGAGTTTTGTAAGCGATACTGTCATTCCACCCACACATATATATCCCAATACTTACAGTTTCAGCAAGAACAGAGTTGATGGAATTGAAGATCTCAGAGATGGAAGTAATAAAATGTTGACAAAGTTTTTATTACATCTGCAAAGTAACTGATTCATACCCTGAATGGGATATCAAGCTCATCATTTCTCAGAATAACCTCAAAGATGTGATGGATATGAAATTAGGTGTAAACTGATATATTTCACCCTCGAGTTTCTTTGAAAAAATATAAGAGGGAATTAGATAGCCAGTTTCTGAACCAGAAACTGGGAGACCGTGAATTCTAGTTGTATTTTTGCCACCAAGCTAGCTGGTGACCTTATATCAATTATTCTTTCTCAGTACTGGGAAGCAGGCAATGACAAACCATTTTTGAAATCCTGTCAAGAAAATACAAGGACATATTCAGGCAGTTAGCTTTTTAGCATTTAGCATTTAGGCTTATATGCCACTCCACAGTGCTTTTCAGCCCTCTCTAAGCAGTTTACAGAGAGTAACCATATTGCCCCCAACAATCTGGCTTCTCATTTTACCAACCTTAGAAGGATGGAAGGCTGAGTCAACCTTGAGCCTACTGAGATTCAATCTGCCAAACTGCTGGCAGCCGGTGATCAGCAGAAGTAGCTTGCAGTACTGCTCTCTAACCACTATACTACTGAGGCTCTTACCAGACTAGTGTGCAAACAACCATTTTACTCTTGAGTTACAGGATCTGGCCTATAAAGGAGGAGATGTGTGTATCATACGTTAGCAGTAGCAATAGCAGTATCACTTACTCTTCTATACTTCTTCCTAGTGGTTTACAGAGTCAGCATATTGTCCCCAACAATCTGGGTCCTCATTTTATCAATCGGAGAAGGATGGAAGGTTGAGTTTAAGCTTGACTCAGTTAGTAGGGGCAGACTTAGGCTGCAATACTGCATTCTAACCACTGCATCACTATAGCTCCTAGGATACAATAAAGCATTTTAAATATTTCACTAACTTACATTGAATTTTATAGTTGGAATTTTAGAGTAGGCCATATAGTTCAATCCCCTACTCAGTGCAGAAATCCAAACCAGAGCATTCCAGAGTGAGGGCTCTGTACCCTCCAAATCATTGGAAAAAAACTCACCAATTTTCAGGATGATTGATTCTTGTGTTGAATTGCTCTTACTGTGAGGAACCTGTTTTTAACATTCAGTCTGATTCTACTTTCCTGAAAATTAAATCCATTATTCCACATCCTGCAGTCTGAGACAAGAGAGGACTTTCTAAAGTGACATCATTTCAAGTATTTGGACAGGGCTGTCATATTTGAACAGAGCCACCTACAATATCTTTTCATGAAGCATAGCTTTAATCAGTTCTAATTTCTCTCAGTCCTTCTTAAAGGATTGTGTTCAGAACTGTATGTGATACTCAAGGTTAGTCCTGATCAAAATAAAATAAATGGAACAATTGCTTCCCTGGAATTAGAAATTACATTTGCATTGATGCCATCTAAAATTGCCATTGTCCTTTTTGCAGGCACGTCACACTGCTTACTCATATTCAGATACCAATAACCACAAGGGCTATAAATCAGTCAAGAGCCAACTGCTGCTAACTTAGAAAAAATGTTACATAAACTATGGTGGAAGAGGCAAAATCTCTCTCCCAAAAGTTCAGGCATAAAAGAGTTCAAAGAAAATCTAAAAAGATTCTGTTTTCAGATGGGATTTTAAACAAGGAAAGTTCTGCTCCACTTTGGCTGTTTTTTCTTTTCTTTTACGGGAACAGCAAAACTACTCCTTTTGATTGGATTTAAAAAAACAAAACAAAACAGGTACATAAAACCCCCAAAACAGGTACATAAAACCTGCCAATTCCCAGATGTATATATCAATCTAGAGATCAGCGGAAATAAATGAGTAGGGTGAAAATTTTGTTTGGGAAGTTTCTTTATATATTTCTCAGTTTGTGCGCTGAAATTTTATGAAAAAGTTCACACGAGACGTTTGGACAAAGAGAACAGAAATGTTTATTCTCTCTGGGTATACCAAAAACGGTTTGCAAAGCGGGTACTCTTCATAAGAGAAGAGACACTTGTACAGAAGCTAAAGAGCAGGTTATATAGGTTTTACAAATCACAAAGGTACATAGAATTCCTCAACCTATAACAGGGGTACACAGAATTCCTTGCCTAAATATGGTCTACATTCTGTTTCTTTCTCCTGGAGATGAATAGTACCTTATATGGTTTATTGGGTAAACAGCAAACATTTATCTTGTTAAACAGCAAACATTTATCTTGTTAAAAACAGATCCCAAAATGACAGTCACAAGATAAGGAAAAACAGGAAATCCTTATCTTGTTAAAGACAGAAACTACAGACAGCAAATACTGATATTCTTAAAATAAAACTTAAATTATTTTATACACAATGGATTTTTCCTTCAAGTTGATTCCCAAAGACTGCAAGAGATTAGTCAAGAATCCATTAACTTGGAAAATTAGAAGGAAAAAGCATGGCGTTTAGATTCTGGGGCAGAGATCCTACACTGTAGTATGCAAATCATATTTTCTTTTAGGTCTTAATTCTTGTCTGCAATCAAGCTTCAAATCAAACTGAGCAATTTCTGGAGCTGAATAAATGATTTTTGAAGAGGACAGAGGGAATGGCCTTGAAGGACTGGGGGGAAGAGCAATGGTCTGAGTTCATGCCAAGAAAATAATGTGAGTCAATGTCTCAAACAAGCCCCTGCCTAATTCACATGAAGATAAAGTAAGGAGTGAAGGAAGACATTGGTTTGCCAGCCCGCCCTACTTTGAAGTGTGACATATTTACAGCATGAGCCTAGGTGAGAAGCTTGAAATTCCAATGTTTTTTTCAAGTACTATTACCTTTGAGTGTGATTTTTGTTTGCTAAGTGAGTAACTGCACTCTAAGTCTGTTAAATTTCACTATTCTAAAAATAATTCAGAATATTATTTCTGTCTTCTAGGTTTATTAGAATTTTCAAAAAATAATATATAAGGGGTTTGACCATTCAGTCACAGCAGTTCCTTCAGTACTTAGGATACAATTAATCTGGTCCTAGAGATTTAAATCCAAGAAAAGAGGAAGTCACTTATCAAATTTTTATCCAGTTCAAAAGCATCAAACCTGCCCTTTATTCTGCCCTTAACTATTAATTGAAGGAACATGCTCTTTAAAAAAAGACTGAAACGAAACAGTATGTGTACAGTTCTGGATGTTTGTTACTAGCAGGTATATTTTGCCCTTTTTTTTGACAGGAGGATATATTGATTTTTTTTTTAAAGTATTTTCTATATATCTCCTCTCCTTGTATTTATTCTTAGCATATTTTGCTGGCTTCAGTTTATTCTGAGATTTAGTCATCCTGGCACCATCTCTACAGTTCTAGGCTACCTGCTCATATTTTTTCACTGTGATTTGCCTTTGTTTCTTTCTTTTTCTTATTTTTCTTTTCAAATTTTCACTTAACTTCTTTGGGAAGCTACATTGGTTTCTTTGGTTGTCTTCTGTTTTTTCCCCTTCCTCCTTCTCTCACTGGAATTGCTTGCAATTGTGCTTTTAATGCTTGTCATCTCTAGAAACTCCCACCAATTTGTTCAAAGTAGTTTTTCATGCCATAGTGTCCTATTTTTCAGATGTTATTAAAATGTGCTACTTTGAAGTACAGTGTACATGCCTGAATACATTTAATTTTGATTTCCCTTAAAATCAGGCATTCTAGCACTATCATTTTCTTACAATGATTTCAATACAGTACTTACTTACTTACTTACTTACTTACTTACTTACTTACTTACTTACTTACTTACTTACTTACTTACTTACTTACTTATTAGATTTGTATGCCGCTCCTCTCCGTAGACTCGGGGTGGCTAACAACAACAATAAAACAGCATATAACAAATCTAATATTTAATAACTAAAAAACCCTTATTAAAACCAAACATACACACAAACATACCATGCATAAATTGTATAGGCCTAGGGGGAAAGGGATATCTCAATTCCCCCTTGCCTGACGACAGAGGTGGGTTTTAAGGAGCTTACGAAAGGCGAGGAGGGTGGGGGCAATTCTGATCTCTGGGGGGAGCTGGTTCCAGAGGGTCAGGGCTGCCACAGAGAAGGTTCTTCCCCTGGGTCCCGCCAAACAACATTGCTTAGTCGACGGGACCCGGAGAAGGCTGACTCTGTGGGACCTAACTGGTTGCTGGGATTTGTGTGGCAGAAGGCGGTCCCAGAGATATTCTGGTCCACTGCCATGAAGGGCTTTTTAGGTCATAACCAACACTTTGAATTGTGACCGGAAACTGATTGGCAACCAATGCAGACTGCGGAGTGTTGGTGTGACATGGGCATATTTAGGGAATTCCCTAGACGTAATATTTATTTATTAGTTTATTATTAAACTTGGAAGGGACCCTGCAGGTCACCTAGTCCAACCCACTGCTGGTGCAGGAGACCCTACATCACACTAGTCCAATAACAGTCCAGTCTTTTCTTGAAAGTCTCTAGTGTTGGATCGTTCACCACTTCTGCAGGCAAGCCGTTAAACTGGTTAATCACTCTCAAAGTCAGAAAGTTCCTCCTTATTTCCAGGTTGAATCTCTCCTTGGACAGTTTCCAATCATTGCTCCTTGTCTGGCTCTCTGGCGCTTTGGAAAATAATGTGACCCCCTCCTCCCTGTAGCAGCCCCTCAAGTATTTGAAGACTGTTATCATGTTCCCCCCTGGACCTCCTCTTTGCTAGATTATCCATGCCCAGTTCCTGCAACCTTTCCTCATATATTTTAATTTCTAGGTTAGTTTCTAATATGATTGGCAGAGTTTCTCTCCCAGTATATATTAGAGTAATTAAAATATCTCATCACTTCAGCTTTGCTCTTCTTTGAAAGTTCTGCAGTTTGGTTTTGGAGAATTCCATCCATATTGTCTCTTGGGTTGAGACGACAGTGATAGGATCAACAACGTACCGTAATTGCTTTTATTTAGCCCTCCATTTATTTTAACTTAGATGGTCTTTGCACCAATGCTGTGTTTATTCAATTACGTGGGGTATTGGTGTAGCCATCTCTGGGGTTTTTCGCGGAAAGGTTCGAAACCCCTCGTCGCCACTGTTAAATCAGAGGCAAGAGGCCGAGATGAAAGTGACAACAGCTCTTTATTAAATCAGCAGGAGCATTCGAGAGTCCAGCTTGTAAGCTGGAAAAGAATTAGGGAGAGTTAAAGAAACCCCGGCTAAAACCCGCACTTATATACTTTGTTGCCAGTGCCGGGATTGGTGACATTGTTTCAAATCTTCGCGCTGAAGCTCCCGGTTGGTCATGCTTTGCAGGCTTCCTATTGGTCTGCCTGCGGGTTCCTATTGGCTGCGTCTGGTCCAATCGGGGATCTTCATTTTTTCTAACAGCATGCAAACATAACACTTTTCTAAGCAGAATGAGCATTTTCCACCCAACAATGAAACTATCCCTTATAAACTACTCTTTCTTTTGAACAAATGACTTCCTCCAACCAAGGATTGACCAAACACATTTTACCAGTCGTTGCGGTATGCAACCCATCTTGTGGCAGCAGTTCATCATCTTAGTACGTACTGTAAATTATGAACCCAGAAACCGAATCTCTTCCATCAATTTTATTTATGTAGTGAGTCATGTTATATTGCTGTTCCTCATTTCAACTGTCTTTCAGGCATGGGGAGGTTGGATGAAAAAGAGCCCAAATCCCAAGGTTTTGACAGCCTGTGATTTTCAAAATATGTAGTGAGACAGCTATAGCGGTTTCATATATCTCAGAGGGAATGGGTAATTGTCAGTGGACTTTGATAACTCTGGGCAGTTCTTCTGCCATGCCCTTGAGCTATGCTCGTGGCAGAACGTACAGTTCAGAAACAACTGAGTACAGTCAGTGTATGTTTAAGTCCTCATAGTAGTGAGTCATCTATTACTATGATTTTTCTTTTTGACTTCTCATAGAGCATAGATGGATTTTTTTCTGCCTATTAGGGCACCACTATTCTGTCTCCTGTTCTACAAAATCTCTGTATCTGAACACTCAGAAAATGTTTCATCTTAAAGGGCTTAACATTGTTTGAGTACTGCTAGCAGATAAATTTTTCTGGGGGTTGCTTCTGGCTATTATTATTAGTCATCCATTGGGTTTGCTTGCCTATCTGCCTTACAAAGGGTTGCTATAGAGCCCCCTTTCTTTGAGATAATAAATTCTCCTCCTCAACTAAAGTATGATTTTCCCTTTCTCCTCTTTTAGCTGCTTTGAACCTTCGGAATGGGTCTTGATATCCACAAAGCAAATTTCAATAGTTAGATCACACTGGCATACTTAGCAACTGCAATTGTAGTGAAATATATCTGAAAGCAGCAGGAAAGTGCCAGAAGTTAGCACCTATCCCTTCCTAGAGGAATAGAATATTTTGAAAAATATTACAAAGGGAGAATATTATATAGAATATCCATGGTTGAAAAAAGAAGAAATATGTTCTAAAGACAAAACAGCTTCCTGCAGCTCCAGGGGGATGAGATTAACCCTGCTCCTATGCTTGGGTCTATATGACCTGAAATGAAGTTTGAGACCCTGTAGATTATTTGTCATGCGGATCTGAAACTTGTGATTAATGGACTTTTCCTCATTTGAGGCGTTCTTACTATGAGTGTGGGGTTTTTTTCCGTTTTGTTTACTTTTTGCTACACACTGATTGTTTCATTTCGTTGCACCCAAAACAGTACAAGTGTATAGTATAGTGTTTCCCAACCAGAGTGCCACGAGACAGGGTCAGGTGTGCCGCGAAGAAGAAAGCTCAGCTTCTGGTCTCGCAACTTTTTGCTGAGGGCGCAAAGAGCAAAAAGTTGCGAGACCGGAAGCTGAGCTTCCTTCTTTGCGCCTTCCACCTTTTTCCAGCAGCTGCAGTACCCCACCCGGCTGGTCTGTATATATAAGGGGATGTTACTGTCTAAGAGTGTCATTTTGGTTGGTGGTGTGCCCCAGGATTTTGTAAATGTAAAAAATGTGCCGCGGCTCAAAAAAGGTTGAAAATCACTGGTATCGTAAATGCGAACACAACAGCAGGCCTAAGACCTTCACCCTGGATATAAAAGAAAAAAAGAATTGATCTAAGGTTTAAGAAAAAGAATGAATCAATGAAAACAGAATTGTAAAGTATTAAGCTAATTCATTTTGTGTTTTTTTATATCTGAAAGTGTCTCTGTATGTCTTGTTCTGTTTGTTCATTATTAAAATAAAAAATAAAATAAAATAAAGTATTAAAAAAAAAGACCTTCACCCTTAAGACGTGATTAGGTTTAGGAAATGGAAATGGTCGTGATTAGGTTTAGGAAAAGGAAATGGTCAGGAAATGGCGGCTCCCAGTGGCGAGGAGTCCTAGCAAGGCAGGGCATTCAGAGCTTCCCTGGATGAGCAGTCAGTGAGGGCAGGGTGGGTGTGGCTCTCTGTCCCCCCCGCCCCAGCCCCAGAAGAGCAGCAGCAGCAGCTGAAGGGAGAAAGGAAAGAGCTACTGGCTGGCTCAGGTGCACGGGGCAGCATTTGCTGGCTGGGCAACCAGTGGAGCTGCTCCAATGATGGGATCCTATGGGTACGGTCAGCAACGCAGTTCCAGTAGCAAAATTTGGAGCCCTATCCCAGAGCACCCAATTTGCACTGAAAGATGTTGAAACAAAATGCATAAGCCACGCCCACAGTGTGGTAGTAAAAATTTTGGTAGCCCATCATTGGGCTGCTCAGAAATGGTGGAGACGGTCACTGATGCAAGGCTGGTGGAGTGAGCAAAGAGGGGCGTCTTGGCCCCTATTTGATGGCGGCCCCAGGGTCATCTGTACAGGCAACCCCACCTCACTCCACCATCACCAGCTGCCCGTGACCACCTAGGGCTACGCAAGAAGCTGGTGTGGGCAGGGAGGGAGAGAAGTCCGACTTACTTTGTTCTGCTCCATTATGAAGCGACTACCAGGATCCCCTATCCATGTCTTTTGGCACATGTGCCTGTTGCTGGTCTTCGCACATGCCTAGGGCCAGAAACCAGACCAGCTGGCCAGTGCGCATGCGCACACTGGAAACAGGAAGATCATATTCCTGGAGTGTGCATGTGCAATGGGCACTGTTCTTCTGGTTTCTGGAGCGCCCGTGCACATGAAAACCAGCTGGCTAGCACACCGGAGCCGAGAAGCGGAAGGGGCGATGGCTCCACGTGATTGGAGAAATGGCTCTGAGTGCCACTTCTGGCATGCGTGCCCTAGGTTCGCCATCATTATTATTTATTATTATTATTATTATTTATTAGATTTGTATGCTGCTCCTCTCCGTAGACTCAGGGCATCTCACAACAGTGATAAAAACAATACATGGTAACAAATCTAATATTTAAAATCTAAAAATAACAATTTTACATTAAAAAGTCTAAAAAAACCCCAATATATAAAAACATACACACAATCATATCATACACAAAAATATAGGGCAGGGGGAGATGTCTCAGTTCCCCCATGCCTGACAGCAGAAGTGGGTTTTAAGGAGTTTACGAAAGGCAAGGAGGGTGGGGGCAATCCTAATCTCTGGGGGAGCTGGTTCCAGAGGGTCAGAGCCACCACAGAGAAGGCTCTTCCCCTGGGTCCCGCCAGCCGACATTGTTTAGTCGACGGGACCCGGAGAAGGCCAACTCGTTGGGACCTAACCGACCGCTGGGATTCGTGCGGCAGAAGGCGGTCTCGCAGATATCCTGGTCCAGTGCCAGGATTGTGACCGGAAACTGATCGGCAACCAATGCAGACTGCGGAGTGTTGGAGTAACATGGGCATACTTAGGGAAGCCCATGATTGCTCTTTCAGCTGCATTCATGACCAGGGCAGGGCCCAAGAGAGGGCATAAAACAAGGAACTCCCAGCATGTCTTTCTATGTTCTGAGAAGCTGGGAAGTTTTCACTCCAGTCTGACCAGGAACTCAGGCAGGTAAAATCTGATAGGCTCCTGAGTTAAAGGGCTCCCTATTTAAACCCCTGCCTAGCCTATAGCAGGACTTTGCTGATGTTTACTGAAGTCACTAAACCATCTCATGCCTCTTCAATAGAGGGACTTAACATCTGTCAACGAAGGTGGGATGCTGAAGGGAATTTTGAACAAAGGCAATCCAGCCCAGCTGGAAGGAAACAACGAACCGTGAGATGCCAAATTCAAAGGATGAACAAAGGAAATGAGTCATTATAAGGATATTCATTACAACAAAGGTATAGAATTATATAATGTTGCTAGATTCTGCGCAGCAGACCCTTAAAATTCATCAGAAGATGATCTGTGCCACAAATTAGACCTAAATGTACATTTATTTATTTATTTTATTTTATTTATTCTATTTTTATGCCGCCCTTCTCCTTAGACTCAGGGCGACTTACAACATGTTAGCAATAGCACTTTTTTTAACAGAGCTAGGCTATTGCCCCCACAATGCGGGTCCTCATTTTACCCACCTCGGAAGGATGGAAGGCTGAGTCAACCTTGAGCCGGTGATGAGATTTGAACCGCTGACCTTCAGATCTACAGTCAGCTTCAGTGGCCTGCAGTACAGCACTCTACCTGCTGCGCCACCCCGGCTCATGTAACTCATCATAGTAGAATACTTTGTAATTTGGAAGATATACTAACCTTTACGCTCCCCTGCATCCATCTAACGCTTCTACTTTCCTTTTAAATTCTTTTCAGACTCCTGTTTTTATATTTTGTTATAATATATATTTTAGCTTTTAAAATTTTATTTTAGATTCGGTTGTACCTTTTGTTTTTTTAATTGACTGTATCCCACCCTCCTTATGCTAATCCACGACCATAACAAAGATTTCATTAATTGTAGAAAAGGGCTGACATTTGATTTATTCCAGTAGCTACCCAAAATCTATTCTAGAACATTTAGGAATTCCCCAGTGTTATTGAGGAAATATGGAGAACTGTAATGGGAAATCAGTGAAAATATCTCCCTTCAAGAACACCCTATTCTGGGGTGTAAATCGTTCCTGAAAATGTAATTATTTCTTCTATTGATAAAGCAGTAAATCTGTATCCAGCCCACTGTTTCCAGATCAGTTGATAAATAGCTTGCTTTATTACTAGAAATGTTTGCACTTTGATATGGCCCAAGGGCTAATCAATAAAGACTCATGTCATGTACTAGAAATATGTGTATTATTATTCTGCCTAGGAGTGTAAAAGGTTGCCAGTAAGGCACAAAAAAGAGTAGCCTAACATAAAATAAAATAAAATAAAATATGTAATTCTTCCTCAAAATGGCAACTGTGAGACTTCAACTGTGTAAATAGACATTGTCGGATATAATTACACAGAATTAATGAAACATTCCCAAGTGGCTGTCAATATTAGAATTCAGGTATGTGTGAAATGCAATGCTCAGTCATGTTTTAAGTCTGGACTTAGTTTAATTAAATAGATCTTGCAAACACGCTGGAAGGAGAACAAAATATGCTTTTGACTTCGAAGGAGTCATTTATCATTTTTTTGAGCAATAGTACTCAGAACTCGATACGAAAATAAAACCTGCAACTAGGAAGCTAAAAATGCACAGTGAATTTCTAAAATAAATATATGTGTACATCTATTGTATTTTATTACTTTATTGTTTATGGACAGGAGTTTCAAAAGCAAATTCTGGAAAAAGTGTTAAAGAATGAAGACTGAAAACCATTTGGATCCCAGTCTGAGGGTAATAAGAAAAAAGTAAGATGGGTTGGCTGACAAAGGAGACAATAGATCCCTCTTCTTGCAATGATCATCACTGGTTAAGAATTCTAAAACTTTATGAGATATAGTAAAGTTAGAAATTTAAAAGAAAGTCAGGAAGAAAAAAAAGAGAAAACAAATAAATAATGGTTTAATTAATTAATTAATTAATTAATTAAAGTTTAATCCCCACCGGTTTCTCTCTCCACACAAATCAGAACAAATTCACATACTGTAGCTCTGATCTCAATCCAGCAAACTGAATAGACGTTATAGTGTATTATATAGTGTGGTATAGCTTCGTCAATTCTAATATTTTGTTCCAATTTATTAGATTTCAGGCCAGTAGTTGTTGCTTGCTTTGCCCTTACCTTATTTTCAGTCAGCCTTTGAGGAAAAAAATATTCACCCCAAAAGAGAAAGACAAGATGGAGTCCCCTCCTCTTATAAATAACCACCTAAGGAAAGAAACCCACCCTTCTGATTAGCTCCTTTGTGTTTTGTTTCCTTTCTTCCTCCACCTATTACCTGCATAGAGAGATCTGATTATTTTCCTTTAACTCTTTATCCTCTTGAAGTGGATTTTTGCATGTTCATTACAAGGCAGGACTATCTACGGTAAATGAAAAACAAGGTATTAATCTTTTTCGGTATTTGGTGTATTAGTTATCTGGAGAGCAACCAGTCTTTTCAGGTTGAGAGAAAAGATTTTTAGGAAGACTATAACCAATGTTTAGATGAATATTGCTGAAATACTGGTTTATACTCCTGTTATCCTCCATGTGCTGTGTTCAATTAAAAAAACAGGCTTTGATCAGAAGCTTTTTAGCTCTTTGGAGGGAGTATGTAAAGAGCCATCTGATGTACTGTAGTGGTTAAGGGACCAGGGTAGAAATAAGGAGTTCTAGTTCCAACTTAGGCACAAAGTCAGCTAGTGCTTAAGGGTAAGCTTTTGACATCTTTCTAAGAAAACTGCAAGAAGTTGCCAGGATTCAACATTGACCTGAAGGTTGGGAAAGAAGAGGCAAATACTGAAAATACTTTATTTTGTATAAGCCATACTGATTCTCCCAGCTTAGTCCTATCTTTATTATTTGGTATAAATTGTTTCCCTATTTGTATTTATATTATTTTACCTCATTTTCCCCTTCAAACACCTAATAGCTAACATTTGGTTGTAGAAAATTATAATAGCATCCAAAGCAAGACAATCACAAAAAGCTAGTAATAAAACTGCTCAAATCTCAAGGTTGACTCATCCTTCCATCCTTCCGAGGTGGGTAAAATGAGGACCCAGATTGTTCGGGGCAATATGCTGACTCTGTAAGCCACTTATATAAGTCTAAGTGCTATTGCTATAAACAGAACCCAGATTATTTCATTATTGTACGACATTATGCTTTGTGATGCCTTATAGCCTGTTAGTGCATTATAACAAACTGCAAAATGCCACTTTTGTCTGTTACAGTTGTTTACATTTTGCTTTTGAGTTTGCCACTTGTGTACTGAATATCTCAAGGGTATCTGGTGTCCAGTGCTTCAAATTAATTTGTCTCCCAGTGATTGCCTGGAGAAGTCCCTGCAGTTTTCTCTGCAGGATTGCAGAAATAGTTTTCCATTGCCCGCTTCCTAGGCTAGGGCAATGGACAGGTCCAAGGTGACCCAGTGCCTTCGAAACTACTGTGGGACTAGAGCTCAATCTCAGTTTCTAGTTCAGTGCCTTAGCTACTGCACTAAACTGACTACACACTCCAGGACTGAAAATAAATTCTGATCTTCCCAACTCAATCCCAATATGATTTTTATTGCATTAATCCCACAATAACCTTACAGAAGGTGACATGTCATGGGCTTTCCTAAATATGCTCATGTCATACCAACACTCCGCAGTCTGCATTGGTTGCTGATCAGTTTCCGGTCACAATTCAAAGTGTTGGTTATGACCTATAAAGCCCTTCATGGCACCGGACCAGAATATCTCCGGGACCGCCTTCTGCCGCATGAATCCCAGCGACCAGTTAGGTCCCACAGAGTTGGCCTTCTCCGGGTCCCGTCAACTAAACAATGTCGTTTGGCGGGACCCAGGGGAAGAGCCTTCTCTGTGGCGGCCCCGACCCTTTGGTACCAACTCCCCCCAGATATCAGAGTTGCCCCCACCCTCCTAGCCTTTCGTAAACTTCTTAAAACCCACCTCGGTCGTCAGGCATGGGGGAATTGACTTTTTCCCTCCCCCTAGGCTTATAAAATTAATGCATGGTACGCTAGTATGTATGATTGGTTTTAAATTGGGTTTTTTTTAAAATTAACTTAAATATTAGATTTGTTTTATATTGTATTGTTATTGCTGTGAGCCGCCCCGAGTCTGCGGAGAGGGGCGGCATACAAATCTGATTAATAAATAAATAAATAACCAGCCCAAGAGTTCCTAATTGAGGAGGCTCTCAAGCCTTTCAATCCCATCTACTGGTGAATGGATTATTATTATTATTATTATTTATTAGATTTGTATGCCGCCCCTCTCCGCAGACTGTACTACACCCCTACAAATCTAGGAAAATTTTGACAGAAGAAACAAGCAACATATTTTTGAAGGATTGTGGTGATACTATAACGGCCCTATAATTAACTACTATTGTGATAAGGAAGACATTTAAGTAAAGTTACTTTTGTTATGCGGAAACTGGCTGGACTATTTAAATGGAATTGAGATGTAAAGAACTACGATTATTGAGCAAACCTGGAACTGAACTTATTGTTTGTGGTCCTGACTAAAAGTGGACTTATTAAAGTAAGACAAGATGCCTTTTCAGGGAGAAATGAGTGAGATTTCAGTAGCAATGCCGTGGATGTTTCAAAACATTAGGGATACCATGACAAAGAACCAAACAGAGCTAAAAGGCTTAATCCAAGGCATGAGTGACAAAGTAGAAAATATGATACAACTGGCAATGAATGACGATCAAAAGTTCAGGAAAAAGAGGTGGCGGCGGAAAGAATGGAGGAAAAGATAGAACAGACAAATCACCAAATACAATAAGAGGATGAGAATTTTTTTTTGAGAGATATAAAAATGGAATCCGAATTGAATAATCTGGAAGATATTTTTGAAAGGGAGATAGGAGCATGAGTAGATACTCTGGAGATTTGGCAGCTTAGAAGGATAGGGATAGAAGAAATATTTAGATGGAATAATGAAGATACAGATGTTGACAGACACAAAAATCCAAAAAAGGAGAATGGTAGGAAAGCCAAAAAAAACCTGAATAAGAATTGAAATATTAAAATGGCCAATGGATGATGGATAGAATAAGAGCTATTTTTCCTTCTTTCTTTCTTTTAATATAATGATGGCCTGATTAAAAACTAGAAATAGATGTATATATAAGAATATACACCTTTATATAAAGGTCTATCTATTAACATATATATTTGTCTTAACATTAGGCTCTGATTAGAAGCCAGAATAGAGATAGAAAGAAGAATTAGGGGAAATA
Source organism: Erythrolamprus reginae (assembly GCF_031021105.1). Classification (NCBI taxonomy): domain Eukaryota; kingdom Metazoa; phylum Chordata; class Lepidosauria; order Squamata; family Dipsadidae; genus Erythrolamprus; species Erythrolamprus reginae. The sequence continues at coordinate 72,051,074 of NC_091952.1, forward strand.
TTAGTAGTTATAATTTCTATGTAAATTAAAAATAAGTAATAATTTTATGGAAAGATGAGAGGTTGAAAGATGATATTACTATGTATCTTCAAGAAGATAATTGACATTAGAATGGAACACTGAAATATTATGGCATCTACAAAGTTACCAAGTTTGCAAAACACGGATTTAAAACTGTAATCCAGAAGCCACGCCCTTCACGCCGATGTTACTGACTGCCTCGCTAAACTCGGGACCAGTTTGAAAAGAGCCCAATCCTCTCCGCCTGGAAGGAACCTAGAGCTAATCGATGCAAGCTGTCTGATCGGCGCGCGACCGGCCGTGCCTAGGTTCAGCTGAGGGGGCGGGGCAAAGGCCAGGACCCCTTTGCGCGGCAAATCCAACCAGGACGGGGAAGAGGAAAAAAAAGGAGCCGGCGCACTCGGGTAGCTATCTCGCTTCTCGAGCCCGGTTGCTGGGAGACTTTGCGGAATTGTCTTCGCGGTCTACCGTCCGACTCCTCTTTGTCCTCTTTGGCCGGAGCGCTGTAGCCAAATGCCGCGGTCAGACATCTCCACCTCTCCATTGTAAGCTTAAGGAGCTGTTGCCAGTAATTCCTACACTTTCTAGAACTATTCGGGAAAAAAGCTCCGTGATTCTTCTGAAGCGTTTCTCTCTGTTCCTGGGCGACGGTGGGCCGTTTCCCCGTCTCGCCTTTCCCTGCACGAATTGCCTTTCCGGCGATTCTAAATGCCGCCGGTGCAACGCGTCGTCTTTCCCTTCCCCTAAAAGCTCTGCGCAGATGGGACATAGCTCTGCAGGGAGAACATGGTAAGCGGGGCATCCCAGGGAAAGGAGCTCCTTTTAAAATTAATTAATTAATTAATTAATTTATACATACATACATACATACATACATACATACATACATACATACTTTTTAAATAGCAATAGCACTTAGACTTGTATACCGCTTCACAGTGCTTTACAAGCCCTCTCTAAGCGGTTTACAGAGTCAGCATATCACACACACACCCTCAACAATCTGGGTCATTGGAAGGATGGAAGGCTGAGTCAACCTTGAGCCTGGCGAGATTTGAACTGGTGAACTACAGTCAGCAGAAGCAGCTTGTAGTACTAACCGCTATGCCACCAAGGCTCAAGACTAAAGCCCTCCCGCTTCAGAATTTGTGACTTTGGGCAGTGTACAAAACAAACTAATGAACAATTACAATTCCCTGCCTGACTCCCTCCCAACACATGTAGGTTACATTACAGGTCCTCTTATCATCTACACCTGGTGCATAGAAGAAGAACCACAACTTTAGGGCTCTGTGGCAGAGTGCTGGCATCTGAACTGGAGGAGGAGTGTGCTCCAAAGGACAGCTGCAACTCCTGAGAAGGCATGCCTCCTTGGGTCTCATTAGGTGGCATTGTTTGAAAGATAAGCTGGTGCTTACTCACTCTGTGCCACCTCCTGGGTGGCAGAGGTGACTGGGAGAGATAGTCCCACAAGTAACCTGTTCCTCTGCCATGTAAGGCTTTGCCACAGGAGGTGGTGAGCTCGCCTTCACTTGGAGGTCTTCAAACAGAGACTGGACAGTCATCTTTCTGGGAAGGTTTGATGAATCCTGCATTGATGAGCAGGGGTGGCGCAGCAGGTAGAGTGCTGTACTGCAGGCCACTGAAGCTGACTTGCAGATCTGAAGGTCAGCGGTTCAAATCTCATCACCGGCTCAAGGTTGACTCAGCCTTCCATCCTTCCGAGGTGGGTAAAATGAGGAGCCAGATTGTGGGGGAAATACCTTGCTCTGTTAAAAAAAGTGCTATTGCTAACATGTTGTAAGCCGCCCTGAGTCTAAGAAGAAGGGCAGCATAAAAATTGAATAAATAAATAAATAAATAAATAAATTGAGCAGGGGGTTGGACCCGATGACCCTGGAGATCCCTTCCAACTCTATGATTCTATGTGATTAGCAGCACCTTTAATTGCATCCAGAAGCCTATACAGCTCACAAAACAGTTGTGATAGATGGGCATAGTGAGGTGTGCCCATAATAGCTATAGCATTTAGACTTATATACTGCTTTTACAGCCCTCTCTAAGCAGTTTACAATCTGGCTCCTCATTTTACCCACCTCAGAAGGATGGAAGGCTGAGTCAACCTTGAGCAGGTGGTGAGATTTGAACTGCTGACCTACAGCTGGCAGTTAGCTGAAGTAGCCTGCAGTGCTGCATTCTAACTACTGTGCCATCTCAGCTCTTTCAATAATTATTTGTTGTTGTGCTTTGTGTTTCTGGATAGTGTTCAAAGGCGATCCCATGTACAGTGCAGTGCAACAGTCTAACCAGAAGTGTCTAAGACCTAAGAGATTGTGAGCTAGGCTTCTAATTAGAAACATAGAAACAGAAGACTGACGACGGAAAAAGACCTCATGATCCATCTAGTCTGCCCTTATACTATTTCCTGTATTTTTATCTTAGGATGGATATACTGTATGTTTATCCCAGGCATGTTTAAATTCATTTACTGTGGATTTACCAACCACGTCTGCTGGAAGTTTGTTCCAAGGATCTACTACTCTTTCAGTAAAATAATATTTTCTCATGTTGCTTTTGATCTTTCCCCCAACTAACTTCAGATTGTGTCCCCTTGTTCTTGTGTTCACTTTCCTATTAAAAACACTTCCCCCCTGAACCTTATTTTACCCTTTGACATATTTAAATGTTTCGATCATGTCCCCCCTTTTCCTTCTGTCCTCCAGACTATACAGATTGAGTTCATTAAGTCTTTCCTGATACGTTTTATGGTTAAGACCTTCCACCATTCTTGTAGCCCGTCTTTGGACCCATTCAATTTTGTCAATATCTTTTTGTAGGTGAGGTCTCCAGAACTGAACAGAAAGAGATGCAATTACTGTAATGCACAATGCATAGAGGCCCTATAGGCCATGGCTGCCATCTGCTGCTCATAGTTAGACTGGTGTTATTAGATTATGATAAATGTGCTCTAATTCTGAGGTATAGCCCAACTATTTCATATATTCAAATGTTCTGAATAATAGTCAATGTATTCTACAGAATAAACAGGTTTAATTGTTTCTGATATAGAGGAGAAGTTTAGCTCCCAGTCAGCTGGCCAAGAGAAAACCTGGAGGTGATGGTTCTGGAGAGGATGAGGACTGGTATCCTGAAGCAGTAAGTATCCTTTCTTAATTAATTCATTTAAATGCTGTTTCTTTTCTTTCAATGTTCAAAGAGGCCAATGTGTAGTTTCCAGGGAGGGCAGTGACTAGATTTGACTCTTTAATCAGTTGTCTTATCCTTTCCTTTTATTGGACTCTCTAGATATTAATAGCCTTCCCTGTGAAATTAGATCTACTTTATGGATGATATATATGCTTTATATATTGCTAAAAAACCAAGAGTTCTCTTGTTCTCAAGCATTATGTTTCATTGCAGGCAGCCAAATCTTGATGCAATTTGTTTGATCTATTCCAGATTCCAAAGAGGCAGAAACGTAACACCAAAACTGATAGCCAGGAATGTTATTTATCTCCTTTCCGAAAACCTTTGACTCAGTTAACTAATCGAATTCATTGCCTTGATGGTAATAAACATGTAAGTGACATTTATGCTTTCTTAAGTTTTGGCACAATTCTTTTACTCTTATTGGATCATATCTTATTTATTTAATCATTCGTTCATTCATTCATTCATTCATTCATTCATTCATTCATTCATTCATTTAGATTTATATGCCGCCCAATCCCACAGGACTCAAGGCGGCTTACAACAATAAAATTATTGATGGCTAGTAAAAGAGAGACTGCATTGCAGGGTGAATTCACATATCTCTTGCATGATGTGAGATCCAAGTTGCTCTTTAATTTTGTACCTTAGAATATTTTACATGCTGTTCTGTTCGGGTCCTATGTGACCCGAAACCAAGTTTGAGTCCCCGGTAAAACATTTTCTCTGCATATCTGAAACTTGAAATTTCATGACTTTTCATCATTTCAGGGGTTCTCTCTATGAGAATTTTTTTTGGGGGGGTGGGGGGCTTAGTTTTTGCTGGGCAAAAAAACTTCCTAATGTTATGTTCGGGTCACATACGACCCGGACTGAAAACTCTTCATTTGAAGTGCATATGTTTGGTCAATTTGAAAACTTTTTTCACTTGGAAAGTAGTGTGAACATTTCTGCACACAATGATATGAAAATTGAAATGAAAAAAGTAATTCTTATTGGTTTATTTTGCTGATATAATGCACGCCCCCCCGTTTTTGTGATTTTTTTTTCAATTTATGGATAGTTTTGCTTGCAAAATCCATTCTATTTTACTAAAGTTGGTGTGGGATTGGTAGCTTGAACATTTCTGAATATAAGAAAAATATAAAGGAACTGAAAAAAATGATTCTTATTGGTTTTTTAACATCAGAAATAAGGCCTCCCCCCCCCCCTCGGCTGCTTGCAACCATTTTCACTTTTTATTTTTTTTATGCTCCAAATCTGAAATATTCTTTAAAATCTTAGGCATTCATTTACTCAATTTAACAATGCTGATCATCAAAAAATATTTTTGGGGTGGTGGCTAATTGTTTTCTGGGCAAAAAAAATTCATCACTTTGAGTCTGTTTCTGTTCGTATGTGACCAGACCAAAAATATTTTTTTTAGGTACTTGAATTTGATCTTTTTGAAAACTTTTTCAACTGGAAAACTAGTTTGAACATTTATGAACATAATGATATGAAAATTGAACTGGAAAAATTGAGACTTATATTTTTATTTTGATCAAAAAGCCCCTCCCCCCATCCTTTCTAAATTTCGTGTCAATTTCTATTTTTTAGGGCTACAAATCCCTAAGGAATTTTCCCCCAAAAGGTTTGATATACTAAATTGAACATTTCTGAATATAAGAAAAATATAAATGAACTGGAAAAAATGGTTCTTATTGGTTTATTTTTGCCACAAAAGGGCCACCCCCCCTCGGCCTTGCTGTGTGCCATTATTGTCACTTTTTATACATATTTGGCTAGAAATATTTGGAATATCCTTTTGAAACAATCCTGAACATAAGAAAAATAGAAATGAATTGAAAAAAATGATTCTTATTGGTTTATTTTTGAATATACTGTTAAACCATATTGTCTTGTACTCGAGTATAAGCCTACTCGAGTATAAGCCTATTTGAGTATAAGCATGGGGGCCCATTTATGTGCAAAATAAACCAATATGCATCAATTTTTCCAGTTCAATTTTCATATCATTATGTTCAGAAATGTTCAAGCTACAAATCCCACACCAACTTTAGTAAAATAGAATGTATTTTGCTAGCAAAACTATCCATAAAGTGAAGACTATTTCAAAAAAACAGGGGGGCATGCATTTCATCAACAAAATAAACCAATATGCATCAATTTTTCCAGTTCAATTTTCATATCATTATGTTCAGAAATGTTCAAGCTACCAATCCCACACCAACTTTAGTAAAATAGAATGGATTTTGCAAGCAAAACTATCCATAAATTGAAAAAAATTCACAAAAACGTGGGGGGGGGGCATGCAATATATCCGCAAAATAAACCAATAAGATTTACTTTTTTCATTTCAATTTTCATATCATTGTGTGCAGAAATGTTCAGACTACTTTCCAAGTGAAAAAAGTTTTCAAATTGACCAAACATAAGCACTTCAAATGAAGAGTTTTCGGTCCGGATCGTATGTGACCCGAACATAACATTACGAAGTTTTTTCGAACAGAACATGGGGGTTAATGAAAAAAGATTTGGACTTTTGAAATCATGGAATGAGACATAAATCACATGTAGCAGATCTGTTCAAACTTCACACTATAATTAATAACACATGTCTCTTCGATCTTAAATATATTTACCTCTACATAAATCTAGTGGTGTCAGTACTATGTTTTCTAAAATTACTTATTGATGAGCATAAGTGATATTTTAATACCGAGTCTTCGGAGATGGGCAGCATACAAATCTAATAAATTATTATTATTATTATTATTATTATTATTATTATTATTATTATTAATAATAACTATCACTTTAAATTCTAGGAAGCCTTTATCCGCAGCATTTTATCAAAACCTTTCAAGGTTCCTATTCCAAATTATACAGGTAATGTTTTTCTTTTGTTAAGCATCACATTTTACTTCTCTAATATCTTTTTAAAAAATTAACTCTGCAAAAATCACGGATGTGGTTTTTCACTTGAACTAGATTGTCATACTTCCCTGGGATCTGGGAAAATGGGATGGGCAAAGGATCTGGGAGGGAGCTCTTGGTTGCTGGGTGATGGCAGAAATGCCCCTGCTTTTATGAAAAATGGGCCATTTTTCATATATTTTTTCACAAAAATAGGATGGACAAAGGATCTAGGAAACCTGCAGAGAACTCCTGGGTGCAGGGGATGGCAAAAATGCCCCCATGTTTGTGAAAAATGGGCTGTTTTTTGCCCGTTTTTCACAAAATTGGGGGAATTCTGGCTTTCCCCCAGCACCCATGAGCTATGCAGGTTTCCCAGACCCTCTGTCCACCCCATTTCCCCAAAAAACGGGCCCAATTTTTGCAAAAATGAGACACAAGGGCAGGGCTTCAGGGCAGCAAAAATGGCTGTATTCGGTGTTTAAGATGCACCGACATTTCCACCTTCCTTTAGTAGGGAAAAAGGTGTGTCTTATACTCCAAAATATGTGGCGGCCCCGACCCTCTGGAACCAGCTCCCCCTGGAGATTAGAACTGCCCCCACCCTCCTTGCCTTTCATAAACTCCTTAAAACCCACCTCTGCCGTCAGGCATGGGGGAATTGAGACATCTCCCCCAGGCCTATACAGTTTATGCATGTGTGTATGTTTGCTTTTAATAAGGCGTTTTTAGTGATTTTTAAATTATTAGATTTGTTGTACATTGTTTCATTGTTGTTGTGAGCCGCGCTAAGTCTGCGGAGAGGGGCGGCATACAAATCTAATTAATAATAATAATAATAATAATAATAATAATAATAATAATAATAATAATAATATAAAACACATGCCAACCACATCCAATAAGTCCCCTCCCAGCCTAAGACCTGGAGAAACAATTGACTATTTTAGATATTCCAGAATACCATCAAGTTGGGAGCCATTTAGATTTCAGGGAGGACCTTGTTCTAGGAAGCAGGCATAATGGCATATTTCTCATGTAGAACTCAATTTCATTGAAAGTGAAGTCAACATATTGTTGTTGAAATCTTGAGTTTTGATTCTGTATATTGAAAATGAAATGGTTAGATTAACTGCTTTCTTTGAATGATCTTTAGGCCCCCTGGGATTGAGAGCATTGGGCCTCAAACGTGCAGGAGTGAGGCATGCTCTCCATGACCCTTTTGAAGAGGGGGCTCTGGTTCTGTATGAACCGCCACCTTTGAGTGCTCATGATCAACTGAAAGTAGACAAGTAAGTTTTCACGCTTAACTTATTCCGAAGATAATACTTTTCAGTCACTTCAAGTTGGTTTCCATTTAGGAATTCTTAAGATTTAAGAATTAAAAATTTAAGATTTAAATTTAAACCCTGAACTGATGTATAACATAAATATAAATAATCATGTATAGCATAAGTACTAGGCTTACTCATTCCTTGTAAGATGGAGTTGCACTGTTCAGTTCAGATCCAGTTCGGATTGGATTCATGACTCCTACTCAAAGAGCAGGTTGTGGACATGACTCGGAGAGCTTTTCTACAGCTTTGGTTTGTGCGTCAGCTATGACCCTTCCTGGATCTTGACTCTCTGCACTAAAGCCCTGGTCATCTGTTGTCTGGATTACTGCAATATGCTTTACATGGGGTTACACCTGAAATCCATTCAGAAGCTTCAGCTGGTTCAAAGTATAGCAACATAGAGCAGTCTTTGGGACTCCAAAGGAGTATCTGTTCTGTGAGTTGCACTGGCTACCAGTACAGTGGTACCTCTACCTACAAATGCCTCTACTTACAAACTTTTCTAGATAAGAACTGGGTGTTCAAGATATTTTTGCCTCTTCTCAAGAACAATTTTCCATGTACAATCCTGAGTCTTCGAAACTGTAACCGGAAAAGACAGGGAGAAGCCTCCATGGGGCCTCTCTAGGAATCGCCTGGGAGGAAACAGGGCCGGAAAAGGTGGGGAGAAGCTTCTGTGGGGCCTCTCTGGGAATCTCCTGGGAGAAAACAGGGCCGGAAAAGGCAGGGAGAAGCCTCCATGGGGCCTCTCTAGGAATCTCCTGGGAGGAAACAGGGCCGGAAAAGGTGGGGGAAAGCCTCTGTGGGGCCTCTCTGGGAATCTCCTGGGAGGAAACAAGGCCTCTACCCTCCCTGTGATTTCCCCAATCGCACAGATTATTTGCTTTTACATTGATTCCTATGGGAAAAATTGCTTCTTCTTACAAACTTTTCTATTTAGAAACCTGGTCATGGAACGAATTAAGTTCGTAAGTAGAGGTAGCACTGTATTCTTCCAGGTGCAGTTGAAGGTGTTGGTTATGACATTCATTCATTCATTCATTCATTCATTCATTCATTCATTCATTCATTCATTCATTCATTCGTTTGCTTGCCTGCCTGCCTGCCTGCCTGCCTGTCTATCGCATCTATCTATCTATCTATCTATCTATCTATCTATCTATCTATCTATCTATCTATCTATCTATCTATCTATCATCTATCTACCTACCTACCTACCTATCTATCATATTTCTATGCTACCCAACTCCCGAAGGACTCTGGGCAGCTTACAACAGGATATAAAATACATTTAAAAACATAATAAAAGATTAAGTTTAAACATCACTTACATACATACATATCATTCAAGGCCGGACCTCGTAAAATTGCAAGATCAAAGGCCACAAGCCTGCTAGAAAAGCAAGGTCTTCAATGCTTTCCGGAAGGTCAGTAGAGTGGGGGCAGTCCAGATCTCAGGGAGTAGTTGGTTCCAGAGATCCAGGGCAGCCACTGGGAAGGCCCTTCCCCGTGGGCCCGCCAGCCGACATTGTTTAGCTGACGGGACCTGGAGGAGATCAGCTCTGTGGGATCTTATCAGTCGCTGGGAACTATGAGGTAGAAGGTGGTCCCGGAGATAACCTGGCCCTGAGCCATGTAGAGTTTTAAAGGTAATAACCAACACCTTGAATTGAGTCCGTTAGGGACTCAATAGGAAGCCAGTGCAGCTTGTGGAGGATTGGTGTATTGTGAGTGTACCTAGGTGCACCCGCAACCACTGCAACCCAGAGGACTGACTTGGCCGGTTGGCTTGGGAACCCAAAGGAGCGGTATCAGTGGAGGTGACTACTAGATTTATAGCAAACTCCACCTCCCCTCCATCTTATTTTCTTATGGTTGTATAATTGTTTTCCTTTTCATCGTTTATTCTGTTGTTTTGTTACTTTATTATTGTCATGCTTACATTTTTCATTTCCCTGTTTTTATTTTTGTAAGCTGCTTAGAATAGCCCCATGGTGAGATATAACTGCCAAATAATGTTAACAGATAAACAAGACAAATTCAAGATTAGATGATGGATTTCAGAAAAGCATTAATATATGCTGGAAACCTGCAGATGAAATTGATCAAATACTTTGTTAGTAATCATTATTTACCAATTGTGAGGCCCCAGATGTTGGTTTTTTGATTTCTGAATTATGTGTATTCTGGTAATGAAATGGTATAAAACAGTTACTGGATAAATGCTAAGCTTCTTTTACGTTTTCTATTAGCTTTGAACTGGATTGCTCTCAGTGAATTTTGGAGAGCAGAATTAAACTGTGTTATATATTGGCAGCAGTCATCCCCTGAGGATTTTTCTCAGCATATCTCTTTTAAGGTTTATATTTTCTTAGATCTGTGTTCTTTTTGCTTCTTGAAGGGATAAAACGCCTGTTCATGTTGTGGTAGATCCTTGTCTTAGCCGTGTTTTACGACCTCATCAGAGAGAGGTGAGTACAGTGGGAAGTAACTATAGCAGTACGTACTATAATCAGCTGTTAAAGGCTCTGTAATTCCTGTAAAACCACAAAGCTGAGGAATACCAGGTCTCATGCTATATAAAGAAGTTCCAATTGCTCTGCTTGTCCTGGGGAAGCCCTTACTTTGAGAAGCATGACAATATCTATTTTAAAAAAACTTTCCATTTTTTACTTTAATTTTTTAAATTTAATTATGGTACAATGTATACTGATATATCAGTGATGGGGTACCTATAGCATGGGTGCTACAGGTGCCACATGGAGCCATATCTGCTGGCCATGTGAGCTGTTGCCTTAGCTCTGCTCCAGTGTGCATGTGTGTGCTGGCCATCTGATTTTTGGCTCACACAGACGCTCTGGTAGGGAGTTTTTGGCCTCCACAGGGCCTCTGGGGGGGATGGGAGAGGCCGTTTTTACCCTCTCCCGGCTTCAGGGAAGCCATTGGAGCCTGGGGAAGGTGAAACACAAGCCTACTGGGCCCACCAGAAGTTGGAAAACAGGCCATTTCTAGCCTACAGAAGGCCTCCAGGGGGCAGGGAAAGCTATTTTCGCCCTCCCCAGGTATTGAATTATGGGTGTGGGCACTCGCCCATGCGTGATAGTGCATTCACATGCTCTTTTCACACCCGAGGAAAAAAAGATTTGCCCTCACTAGGATATACAAATATAAATAGAGGCATATTTATTTCCTGATTTTAAGAAGTACATTAGCAGTACTCTGCTTAAATTATTATTTTATTTTTATTTTTTAAAAATATTTTTATTGTTTTTCTTTAAACAGACAAGACAGACATTTAACATTTAAAGGAGCTACCATTGCTCCGCTAGTCATAGAAGTCTAACTAATACAAAACAAAAAGTCTAACTATAATCAGATCAATACAGAAATACAATTTATAATATTCTGCATTCTTATTAAATTTACCTCTATATTTCCATTTTTATATTATAATTCATATAATTCAAGTCAGTTCTCATATCTATAAATTTTTTCAATTTATTTCCGTTTAAATAATCAAATGGAAACAGAATTTTATAAAATTTGGGACAAAGTGTACAAATGGTGGAATGTTAAAAAATAGTTTAAAAATATATTATTATTTTAATTTAACAACTATTACAAAAAAAATTAAAAATCATAAAATTGGGTACACTTAAAGATTGCCTTGGTTAGCAATGAAAGTTCCAGTCTCGAAAATGTGGTCGTAGGTTTAAGTCTTATTTGTACTTGTCTGCCTGGGCATGGCAGTTCTTCTGCAAAGCATTGCAAGACGAAGTATAGCTAGCAATTTTACTAAGATTGTTTTTCTTTAGTTTGCCATCTTGATTTATTTCTGCTTGAAATAAAGTAAAACAATTCAGTCATGTCCATAGATTATAGGCATAATAGGCCACTACACAGGTGCTGCTTCTTGAAAGTTTGAGGTTTTTTAAATACTGTAATTTGAATTCCACTAATGATGAACTCCTGGTTAACTCTGTGATTTCCACCGTCTGGAATTGTTCGTTGCTCCAATAAATGGTTAGATATTGGTCTCTACAATTCTGTTAGATAATTCGGTATAATTTTAAATATTCTATATATCTATTTAAATTGAACTCAAGCACTTTCCTACAGGGAGTGAAGTTCCTATGGGAATGTGTTACAAGCCGTCGGATCCCTGGAAGTCATGGCTGCATCATGGCAGATGAGATGGGTCTGGGAAAGACCTTGCAATGTATCACTTTGGTTTGGACCCTTTTGCGCCAAAGTCCGGACTGCAAGCCTGAAATCGACAAGGCCATCGTGGTTGCGCCTTCCAGCCTGGTGAAAAACTGGTACAACGAAGTGGGCAAATGGCTTGGAGGAAGAATCCAGCCACTGGCTATTGATGGAGGCTCTAAAGAGGACATAGATAATAAGCTAGGTATAAATGCTACTCAATATGCAGCTGTTGCGAAGCAAGGAGAATGCTTTAACTAAACTGCCAATGGGTTTTAGGCTAAACCATATAATGATGGGGATTTTTTTAGCAGGCTGTGCTGAGGCTGATTGCTGTGGTTAAATGGTCTAATTAGCAACTTTTGTAGTTATGAATTAGGAAAGAGCATAGACACTACACAAAAAGGATATTAGCTGGTGCACTCTTCAAATTGCTTAAAGAAATTCCCATTGAAATGAATGAGACTTATGTATGTTTATATTCATGGGATAATTCTGAGAATGGCAAAATCTGATTTTAAACCGAAGTATGAAGAGTCAGAGATATAATAGTACAGTTGTACCTCTTGATACGAGCTGCTCCACATGCGAGTATTCCAAGTTACGAGCCACGACGGGAGCTAAATTTCTGTTCGACACCCGAGCTCAAATTTGGGATACGAGCCGAGCTTCCACTAGGTGGCGCAAGAATCCTTGCTTCTGGTTATCTCGGCAGGGAAAAACAAAGGCTAAAGGCATTCCTTCGAGATACGAGTTGATCGACATACGAGCTCGGTTCTGGAACGAATTAAACTCGTATCTAGAGGTACTACTGTACGTGGTAAATTAAGGATAGGTTCATAGACCAGAGCTCTGTCCTGACTTAGCAATAAACTGTTAAGTTACTTTGAATAATTGAATGCTACACAGTATTTTTCAGATTCAAAGCAGTGCAGAAGTTGGGGAATATCAGAAAGCAGATTTATCGGAGAGCAGGGATGGAAAGTGTAAAAGCCTGTTACCTTTGGGGGCATAAATTACTTATTTTAAGAAATTCTAATGCTTGGATGCAAATTACTTTCAGTTACTTCCCTTTGCATTTATTAAATTATACCTGACTTTAAATACATTTTAAAATCTTCATTCCTTCGCCATTTTCATTTTTTCCCCTGATAGTTGGATTCGTGAACCAGCGAGGCCGTAGAATCCCATCTCCCATCCTGATAATTTCCTATGAAACCTTCCGTCTCCATGCAGAAGCTCTCAAGAAAGGGACTGTTGGGTTGGTCATTTGTGATGAGGTAATGAGTTCTTTGGAACAGTCATGTTTTTAAACATCAGCAGTGAAGGAATGGTATAGTAACTTGCAAGTTACTATAAGCCAGTGTTTCTCAATCATTTTCTGTCCTGTCTCCCTCTGGAAGAAGTAAACGTTTCAAACACACACACACACACACACACACGCTACCAACTCTATGCCGGGATCATTGTTTGCAATATTCAGCACGTTTTCACTGAAAAAACTCAAGTGGCTTATCAGCGTGATTGGAGTATAATGTGTTTAAGTGATGCCTTAATTTATTTGGCTTCATGCAGTCCGCTGCCAACATTTTTAGACACAGTAAACATACAGGTCTTTCTTCGTTTCCCACCGTAGTCACGGTGAAGCCAAGCTCTGCATACGCTTCACCATATTTCCTCATCTTAGCTTTCGGGAGATTTATGTTTGTCTCACCTCTGTCTTTCTCCTCCTTTCTTTTCATCCCTGTTAAATATTTTTCCATAGTGTCTCTTAAAGGTTGGTTATATGCACTTCATATTTTCTACTCTGTGCTGTGTGCTATTGTTCGTTGCAAAACCCCTTACACCCTGTGGTAAAAAAAACCCCAACCACATTCCCCGGGGTCATGCGCCCTCCTGGCATCGCCCCCACTATTTGAGAAACACTGCTATAAACACTTTTTCACCATCATCCCAGTTCTAAGGCATACTTCAATTTTTTTTCTGACAATTCAATTTTGTTAGCTATATGTTTACAACTGATAGAACCATGACAGTTTTGCCTCAATCTGTCATAGTCTTTCCCCTAACTAGCTGTTTCTTCATTGCTTGACTGCAATCACCATTCCTGAGACCATTTAAATATAGGAAGATAACATTTGTTTACTATTTCTTCTTGACTTATTTGCATTAGATTCACACTGCCTATTGGCATAGGTTTAGGATTTGTAAGCCGCCCTGAGTCCATTAGAGAAAGGTGGCCTAGAAATATATTTATATATATATATATAAATAATATACAGTGTTCCCTCAATTTTCGCGGATTCAAACTTCGTGAATAGCCTATACCACGGTTTTTCAAACAATATTAATTAAAAAAGACTTCTTGGGTTTTTTCCCCTATACAGTGATCCCCCGCTCGTTGCGAGGGTTCCGTTCCAGGACCCCCCGCAACGAGCGGGTTTTCGCGAAGTAGCGCTGCGGAAGTAAAAACACCATCTGCGCATGTGCAGATGGTGTTTTAAACTTCCGCAGCGCTAGCGAGGAGCCGAAGATTGGGGGGCGGCGCGGCTCTTTTAAAACATCGCTGCCGACATGGGGGGCTCGCTAGCACCCCCCCGAACCCCCAACCCAGGTTTGGGGGGGTGCTAGCAAGCCCCCCATGTCGGCGGCGATGTTTTAAAAGAGCCGCGCCGCCCCCAATCTTCGGCTCCTCAGCGGCGAACGAGCGAGCGAAGCCAAGCCGGCAGCAATGTCGCCGCCGCTGCAGCCAACGCGCGCTACGATCTTCCGGGCCAGCCAGGCTCAGTCACGGAAGGCAGCCGCTTGGCCCGGGATGCTGGGCCGAGAGGAGCCGGGCTTGATCCGCTGAGCCTGGCTGGCCCGGAAGATCGTAGCGCGCGTTGGCTGCAGCGGCGGCGACATTGCTGCCGGCTTGGCTTCGCTCGCTCGCCGCTGAGGAGCCGAAGATTGGGGGGCGGCGCGGCTCTTTTAAAACATCGCCGCCGACATGGGGGGCTCGCTAGCACCCCCCCGAACCCCCAACCCGGGTTTGGGGGGGTGCTAGCAAGCCCCCCATGTCGGCGGCGATGTTTTAAAAGAGCCGCGCCGCCCCCCAATCTTCGGCTCCTCAGCGGCGAGCGAAGCCAAGCCGGCAGCAATGTTGCCGCCGCTGCAGCCAACGCGCGCTACGATCTTCCGGGCCAGCCAGGCTCAGCGGATCAAGCCCGGCTCCTCTCGGCCCAGCATCCCGGGCCAAGCGGCTGCCTTCCGTGACTGAGCCTGGCTGGCCCGGAAGATTGTAGCGCGCGTTGGCTGCAGCGGCGGCGACATTGCTGCCGGCTTGGCTTCGCTCGCCGCTGCAGCCAACGCGCGCTACGATCTTCCGGGCCAGCCAGGCTCAGTCACGGAAGGCAGCTGCTTGGCCCGGGATGCTGGGCCGAAAGGAGCCGGGCTTGAAGATCGCAGCGCGCGTTGGCTGCGGTGGCGAGGGCTTGCGATGGAGGGTGGAGGAAGCGGCCATGGGAGGGCGAGCTGCCTCAGGGAGGAGGATCGGGCGGGACCAGGTGGGGGCTGGAATTTCTTCGCCAGGGCGAAGGGCGGGCGAGCGGCGAAGGGCGGGCGAGCGGGTGCTGGGGAGGGCTTCTCGCCCTCCCGCCAGCAAGAGGGGGAGCGAACGGCGTGGGCAGGCAAAGGGCGGGCGAGCGGCAGCGAGGAGTTTGCGTGGGCGGTGGGGAAACTCCTCGCTGATGCCAGCAAGAGGGGGAAGACCCAGGGAAGCCGCCCAGCAGCTGATCTCCCGGTTGCCATCTACGCATGCGTGCCCATAGAAAAAAAGGGCACGCATGCGTAGATGGTATTTTGACTTCCGGGTTGAAAAATCGCAAATTACCCTGTTCGCAATGGTCGGGGACGCAATAACCGGGGGATCACTGTACTACGGTTTTTCCCACCCAATGACATCATATGTCATCGCCAAACTAATAATTTTTGCAAATAAATAACAAAAAAAAATTGTTAATAAATAATTATGTTTATAAATATCAGGATCACTAAGTGTCTTATTCAATGGTGAGTACCAGTAATAATGGTGAGTAAATGGTTGTTAAGGGAATGGGAAATGGTAATTTAGGGGTTTAAAGTGTTAAAGGAAGGCTTGTGATACTGTCCATAGTCAAAAATGGTGTATTTACTTCCGCATCTCTACTTCACGGAAATTCAACTTTCGCGGGCGGTCTCGGAACGCATCCCCCGCGGAAATCGAGGGAACACTGTATATATATATATATAAATAAATAAATAAGAAAGATGCCATTGGGTTTTTTCTTACTTTTCCATATTTTCCATAACTTTCCTTAAGTCTTTCCCATTTCCAGCTGTCAGAGTAGTATCATTAGCACCTTTGAGATAGTTGGTGTTTCTTCCAGCACTTTTAATTCCAATTTCTGTTCCTACTGGTCAGCTATTTCTTAATTCTGTGTATAACTTAAATAATCAAGGTGACTAGTAGATTGGCAAGCTGTGGCAAATAGCTCCCAGATTGAGGTATAGGCAGCAAAAATATGAAACACAAAGGCAGAAAAAAGCTGTCACCCCCAAAATAATTTAATGATGTATTGTAGCCTTCTTCCCCTGCCCCCCTTCCCCCAGGGGTGGATACCACTTACCTTCGCCACCGGTTCACATTGCGATGTTTTGCATGCACGCACATGCTCCACTCGCGTGCGCATCCCTTCCTGCAATTCCACTTAACCCGGGGGCAGTCAGGAGGGCACTTTTTCAAACAGCGAAAGAGGAGACGCCATCCAAACAGGAAAAAATTCACCAGGAAAAAAAAAAAGATGGTGGCGCACACGGACCACCGAATCGGGTCCGTGACATCACCAGCGGGTGGAGGTCTAGCCCGAACCGGGAGGAACCATCACTTCCTCCCCTCCATGAGAAAATTACACAAAGAAATAGGTATTATGGATACAGGCACAATTTTGTATTCATAGGAGCTTGGATTTCTAAGCAAAATCCAAACCAATCATGAAAGCTTTAAAAAATAACTATCCCAATGGAAGACCTGATCTGATCATCCAAGCTTCCTTCAGTGTTTTGTCTCACTGTAATGTACCATTGGTACATTTTTCCATAGCTCTTCTCTCTTTTATAGGCTTTGTCTCCCCAAACATGGCCTTGTTCAATTCATATGTGCTTCTGCCCACTTTTCATTAGCAGGAGACAAAACAGTGGGCTCCGCGTGACCAGGTGAATACAATAGGCTTGGCTGGAACCTTTTTGTTACTGAAGAGAACAGAAAGAAATGACAGATCCAGGCAGGGGGCCCATTGGGTTGAGAATTAAATCCTGTTTGAAGAAAAGATCAATGCTGTTGGCAATACTATACTGTATTGGGTTCTTTCTTCTTTTCCTTCTAAAGTAGACTTCAGAACAAGATTTCCCAATTCCAGTCAAGGAAAAGTTAACTGTACAGTGTTCCCTCGATTTTTGCGGGTTCGAACTTTGCAGAAAGTCTATACCATGGTTTTTCAAAAATATTAATTAAAAAATACTTTGCGGGGTTTTTCCCTATACCATGGTTTTTCCCACCCGATGACGTCATATGTCATCGCCAAACTTTTGTCTGCCTTTAATAAATATTTTTTTTAATAAACTTTAATAACTAAACATGGTGAGTAATAATCTGAATGGTTGCTAGGGGAATGGAAAATTGCAATTTAGGGGTTTAAAGTGTTAAGGGAAGGCTTGTGATACTGTTCATAGCCAAAAATAGTGTATTTACTTCCGCATCTCTACTTCGCGGAAATTCAACTTTCGCGGGCGGTCTCGGAACGCATCTCCCGCAAAAAGCGAGGGAACACTGTATTGGGTTTTAAAAATGAAATGTGGCATGTAGTAATGATCACATTGCTGACTTTCTTCCTTGATTAAATATAGGATAAATCCAATTTTATAATTTTGGAAGGAACAAGATATGACTATTAAATATACTCAGGTCTAATGGACTTATTTAAACTAATGGTATCTGATTTAAATGGATGATTCTGTTGCTAAGGTGGATAGGATCAGTGAAAATCATTACTCCGTGGATTTGAACACGGGATCTTTTGCCTGCCAAGCATATCTATGTTTCACATGTTCACTGGAGATCAGAAGAAAGCAAGTGTGCATATGTTTTCTCATATGTATAACCTGAGCAAGAAGATTTAATGTATTTTAATATTGATGATAGAAGGGTATGTATCAGTACATTGAACTAGAAGCCTTTTTAGCATCTTTTAAATGAGAGATTTGGATAATTAACTCTAGCAGCAGATTAATCAATAACCAATAAATCTATTGAATATACCTTTTTAAAAATCATATATGTTATAAATGGTAATGTTTGTTGCCTTGAACTATGAGCATTTGTACCATCTAATATATTCCCTATTTTTTGCATCATTGAACTGAGATAATTTTCCTGAATTAACTGGCCTTTTAAAAAGACTTATTTTTTATTCTGTCCATGCATGATTTTTTTTTCCTCTCCAATATTTTTTTTCAGGGGCACCGGCTGAAAAATTCAGATAACCAAACATACCAGGCTCTCAACAGCTTGAATACGCCACGCCGGGTTCTCATCTCTGGCACTCCCATTCAAAATGATCTCCTTGAATATTTCAGTCTAGTACATTTTGTCAATTCAGGCATTCTAGGTAGGGACATCTTCATAAAACAGTTGTCTAAATTAAAGTTCCTAACTTGGCAAACCCAGTTTAAATTGAATAGTTTTGGCTAGCCACAGGGAAAGAATGATATATAGCAAACCTGTATATAAATTGGGGGTGGGAATGTATTTATATTGGTGTGAAGGACAGATAACTGAGAGCTTGGGAAAGTCTCATTCTTTGGGTCAAAGTTCCATTGCATCATATATTTTCTGTGTACAAGAAGAGGGAACAATTCTTCCCAGCCTTCTCTCACCCAGAGAAAGTCATTCACTGAGACATCATTTTCTGATTAGTCTTAAATGTAACACATTCTTTGTCTACGGAGAGGGGCGGCATACAAATCTAATAAATAATTATTGGCCTGCATTGGCTGCCGATCAATTTCCGGTCACAATTCAAAGTGTTGGTTATGACCTTTAAAGCCCTACATGGCATTGGACCAGAGTACCTCCGGAACCGCCTGCTACCGCACGAATCCCAGTGACCGATAAGGTTCCACAGAGTCGGCCTTCTCCAGGTCCCGTCGACTAAACAATGTTGGCTGGTGGGACCCAGGGGAAGAGCTTTCTCTGTGGCGGCCCCGACCCTCTAGAACCAGCTCCCCCTGGAGATTAGGATTGCCCCCACCCTCTTTGCCTTTCGTAAACTCCTTAAAACCCACCTCTGCCGTCAGGCATGGGGGAACTGAGCTATCTCCCCTTGCCTATGTAGTTTTATGTATGGTATGTTTGTGTGTATGCTTTTTAAATAATGATTTTAGATTTTTAATTTTAGATTTGTTATTGT
The DNA here is from genome assembly GCF_031021105.1 of Erythrolamprus reginae. NCBI lineage: Eukaryota > Metazoa > Chordata > Lepidosauria > Squamata > Dipsadidae > Erythrolamprus > Erythrolamprus reginae. The sequence goes on from NC_091952.1 coordinate 72,070,248, forward strand.
ATATTGTTTTATTGCTGCTGTGAGCCGCCCCAAGTCTGCGGAGAGGGGCGGCATACAAATCTAAATAATAATAATAATAATAATAATAATAATAATAATAATAATAATGGTTTGATGTCAGAAGCATTAGGTAATGAAAGTTCTATCAGCTCTTCTTTTCAACTGAAAAATCCTGGGTTTTAAAAAAGATTTTCATATAATTAAGAAAATGGGGACAGGGAGGGGATAAGGGTGTTTTTAGGACAACAGGTACTTAATTCCAAAATGTATCTGCTTTCGTACAGGGACAGCCCAGGAGTTTAAAAAGCACTTTGAAATCCCCATTTTAAAAGGCAGAGATGCAGATGCAAATGAGGCGGGAAGGCTGAAAGGAGAAGAGAGGCTGAAAGAGCTGATTAGTATTGTTAACAGGTGAAGTTGAGCACTCTTTTATCTCTATTTTCTTCTTTTTTCTCTTAAGTTCTTATCTTGATCCTGTACTAGAGGCTTGTTATCTTAGAATGTCTTTAGCTCATTCAACTATTTTCCTTAAATCATCATCATATAATTCAATGGTTCTCAACCTGGGGGTTGGGACCCCTTTGGTGGGGGGGCAAACGACCGTTTCACAGGGAAAAGACAAATTTCCCATGGTGTTAGGAATTAAATCTTTTATTCTGGCGCCTTGGAACATATTTTTTACAATTCGACCAATCAGACATTTACAGTGGGGGTGTCCCTCTGACCTTCCTGTCAATCAGCTTAAAGCTCTGTTGGGAGAATTGGCGCTAGACTTATGGTTGGGGGTTACCACAACATGAGGAACTGTATTAAGGGGTAGCGGCATTAGAAAGGTTGAGAGCCACTGTATATAATTTCTCTGCATGCTTCATCTCATCAGTGTACGAGTTTTGGGTTGCAAAAATACAGGCAACCAGTAGATAACAGCACAGGAATTTGAACTTTCGGTATCATTCTTCTTCCCATTTTTGCAAGTCAGAATTGATAGTCCTGATTTTTATTTCTGTAATCATATCGTGGCAGTACAGGTAATCCTTGATGTAGGACCACAATTGGGGCTGGAGTCTCATTCAAGCAAAACAGTCATTAACCAAGTTGTCCATGAAGCTACTTTGCTTGACAACCTTAGCCATAATCCCGGTACTACTGGTTGTAGCTATTAAGTAGACAAAGCAAAAGGGATGCCTGCTGGGAAGATTTCGGCCCCACACCACAGTCTGTCACTCTCAAATGTTCCTGCAGCTCATCAAAGAAATTGAAGTTTTCAATGAGAATATTTCATTCATTCAGATCTATGATGTGTTATTTGGGTGTTCCCTTTATTTTTTTTGAGCAGTGTATTTTGGCTATAAAAGCAGTTGAAATCTCAAAAAGATTTCAAGTCCATTCTTGCAGCTTGCCAAGGGGTTTACGTCTCTATGTATGGAGTGGAAACCTTTCTAGGGCTGATTCTTGGGTGCTAGGTAACATGTAAATGCAAACCAGTTGCTAACCACCCAAAATGCTGGGGACAGTACAATGTTTTAGAATGGCCAGCTGGGCTTTACAGGGTCTAAAGCACTCTTTCCCAGGCCACTATAACTTTGAATGGTTTTTACGCAACAGGTTGTAACTCGAGGAATACCTGTACTGCTTTTATTGTGTTGCCTTCCTTAATTTCCTTTTTGACTATTTGGTCAAATCAGCAAGAAAGTTGATTTGATGGCTGCTAGTTAGAAAGATTCGATCAAGAAAAGCATTTACTCTCCTGTGGAAATTCTATGCGTTTACCAGAAAAGGAATCCTGAAAATATTGCTAGGTATTCTGGATGAAGGTCTTCCTACTTACTAGCATTAGGAAGAAATATTGGTGAAATCTAGTCAGGAGATTAAGCATGGTGTTAATAATAATAAGCTTATCTTTGCCTTTCCTTTCTAGATGTCTGATAAGAAGAACTTCAGATATTCTCTCCAAATACCTGCAGTGAAAATTGAGCAGGTGGTGTGTTGCAGGTATAAAATTAAATGGCAAGGTGTATAATAAGGAACAAGTTTTGTGCTTAATGAAAAAAAAAGGGATTCATCGGTGCAGAGAGGCTTTTGAATTTAAGCTCAATGTATAGGCCAGTACAGTTATTAAAACTTGGTGGTTGGTATTATATGCTACATTTAATTCTACTTTGGCAAAACAGTCACGTTTGCTGTTGATAGGGTCTGGTTAATCTTTCAATAATTTCTACAGAATTAGCATAATTGAAGCTACCATGAATATTATTTTTAGAATTGTTATAATTGAAATCTAACGGTCATTTTTTTCTCATATGATCTGGGAAAAACTCTGCAAGAAAGTGGGGTGTAAGCCCCTGGTTCCCAGCATAGACCCCATGCCCACAGGGTGGCAATTTGATTTTTAATGGGGGCAATTGGAACCTTGTTTAAATCAAGCTAATGGCCTTTTTAGGCTTCCTCTGCATGTGAGGATAAATCAGCACCTAAAAAACAATAACTTATTGGACCCAAATCAGCATGGCTTTACTGAAGGCAAATCATGTCAGACTAATCTTATTGATTTCTTTGACTATGTCACAAAGGTGATATTGCCTACCTGGACTTCAGCAAAGCCTTTGATACGGTTCCACATAAAGAGCTGATAGATAAATTAGTGAAGATTGGACTTAATCCCCTGGATAGTTCAATGGATTTGCAGCTGGCTGAAGCGTAGACATCAAAGAGTTATTGTTAATGGCGAGTATTCTGAGCAGAGTCAGGTTACAAGCGGTGTGCCACAAGGGTCTGTTCTGGGTCCTATTCTTTTTAATATGTTTGTGAGTGACATAGGGGAAGGTTTGGTAGGGAAGGTTTGCCTATTTGCCGATGACTCTAAAGTGTGCAATAGGGTTGATATTCCTGGAGGCGTCTGTAATATGGTAAATGATTTAGCTTTACTAGATAAATGGTCAAAGCAATGGAAACTGCAGTTTAATGTTTCCAAATGTAAAATAATGCACTTGGGGAAAAGGACTCCTCAATCTGAGTATTGTATTGGCAGTTCTGTGTTAGCAAATACTTCAAAAGAAAAGGATTTAGGGGTAGTGATTTCTGACAGTCTCAAAATGGGTGAACAGTGCAGTCAGGCGGTAGGGAAAGCAAGTAGGATGCTTGGCTGCATAGCTAGAGGTATAACAAGCAGGAAGAGGAGATTATGATCCCGCTATATAGAATGCTGGTGAGACCACATTTGGAATACTGTGTTCAGTTCTGGAGACCTCACCTACAAAAAGATATTGACAAAATTGAACGGGTCCAAGGACGGGCTACAAGAATGGTGGAAGGCCTTAAGCATAAAATGTATCAGGAAAGACTTAATGAACTCAATCTGTATAGTCTGGAGGACAGAAGGAAAAGGGGGGGACATGATCGAAACATTTAAATATATTAAAGGGTTAAATAAGGTCCAGGAGGAAAGTGTTTTTAATAGGAAAGTATACACAAGAACAAGGGGACACAATCTGAAGTTAGTTGGGGGAAAGATCAAGAGCAACATGAGAAAATATTATTTTACTGAAAGAGTAGTAGATCCTTGGAACAAACTTCCAGCAGACCGTGGTAGATAAATCCACAGTAACTGAATTTAAACATGCCTGGGATAAACATATATCCATCCTAAGATAAAATACAGAAAATAGTATAAGGGCAGACTCGATGGGCCATGAGGTCTTTTTCTGCCGTCAGACTTCTATGTTTCTATGTGTTGTAGTTCACTTTTTGAATAGCTAGAATTATATGTCATGGGGGGAGGGGGGGAGGCATCATGATTTTAGAAATGCTTAGGTGGGGAAGGCAAAAAAAGGCTGGGAACCACTGGTGTAAGCAGTATGCCCTTTCCCAGTGATAAAGCAGTTAAACCAATTTAAAAGACTGTTCTACTTTAGACATGAATCATTCATCCCATATCCATTCTGCCTGCTTAGAGAAGATAATTAATATTCCTCTGGTTTTCAAAGCTATGGGCACTTTCCCCAAAATGATCAGCATTAAAGAATTAAAAACCACAAATCTTGCCTTTAATCCCTACATTTCTTCCCTGTCTGTTATTCTGCAGTGAATGAGTTGTGTAGGTTTGAACCATGTCTATCTGTGTTCCTCAATAGCAACCCCAGTTGTTGTGAACAATATTTCCATCCTACTGGCTATTGCCATGTGTACATGGACCAGTATTTACAATAACACAGAAATGCCTATGCACATATTATCATATGGAATCTGGCTTTAGGTGGGCAAGGTGCAAGCTATATACACGTGGTGGACAAACAAATGGAAACACTTGACTTTTTGGCATCATAATGTTTGAACATGTTCAAATCAATCAAACTTGACATATTTTAATGTTTTTTTAATTCTGTTATTTTATATGTTTTTTTTAAACTACCTTTTTTTAACAGAAATTTAAGGAAATTGGTTATAATCTTCTAGAAATGGCAGACCTCTCAGACCTTCAAATAGGCCAAATTGTTGGTGCTTGAATGGCAGGCGCTAGTGTAACAGAAAGTGCCCAAATGTTTGGCGTTTCAAGAGGTAATGTCTCAAAAGTAATGACTGCTTTGAAAGAGAAGGGAAAACGTCCGCAGCCAAACACAGGTCTGGTCGAAAGTCGAAGTTGTCGGAGAGAGACCGTCGGACTAAAGCGAATTGTTAGAGCGGATCGCAAGACCACAGTTCCTAAAATCACTGCAGAGCTCAATAGACTCGTACAGAACCCCAGTTTCCACAAAAACTGTTCAAAGGGAGCTTCACAAATCTGGGTTCCAAGGTGTTTCCATCTTTTTGTCCACCCCTGTAGATGCTTGGGGAGAAGCTGTTACAAAGGGCAAATGCAATAAGAGAAACACATTGTTTAATTGATGAGACTCAAAGTAAGCAAATACATTGGAGTGAACAGGATAACCAGCCTTTCAGGTAGCCTAGACCCTATGCTAGGGATAGCGAACCTCTTTTTGCTCAGGTGCCAAAAGGGTGTGTGCACGTGCAATAGTGTGTAAGTGCATGCCCACACCCATAATGCAATGCCTTCCCCCTAGCATGCAAGCACAACCACCACCACCAATGCTGCCACCACATACATGTGCACAGTAATTTTTTTGCCATCCCCAGGCTTCAGGAAAAAAATGTCCCCATGGGCCTACTGGAAGTTCATTTCAGAACTTCCGGTAGACCCATTAGGGTCCGTTTTTCGCCATCCACAGGCTCTGGAGCCTGGGGTGGGGTGAAGATGATCCTCCTCCGCCTGCTGGGAGGCCAAAAATCAGCTGGCCAGGGCAAGCATGTGCACTGGAGCTGACATAGAGCAATGCCACGTGTGCCCTCAGATATGGCTCTGTGTGCCACCTGTGGTTCGCCCTCATGGACCTATGCCATACAGGGCTTTATATGACAGTATACATACATGCAATGGGATGATCTTTCTGTTTAGAGATTTAGAATCCTCTACTTTTACTCATATGGTCATAAATGAGGACAGGGATGGTAACTATGAACAGTGAAACAAATGAGATATAGGTAGTCCCTTGACTTACGATGGGGATCTGTTCCCACGGCACGTTTGTAAGCCGAGTTTGGTGTAAATCGAAATATTCTGATTTACATGAGTATTCCGACTTATATGGCGGCGGCGGCGGCAGCTTCTTCAAGGAACCAGCAGCCGGTCTTTCTCAGCGCTGCGTTGCTGCAGCCTCTGAGGCTGCCCGCCACCGTCTCCGTTCGGGTGAGGGGATCTCCATGGTGGGTAGCCTTGGAGGCTACAGCAACGCAGCGCCAAGAAGGACCGGCTGTTGGTCCCTTGAAGCCACCGCCGCCTCCGTTCGGGCGCGACCAGGAAAGACGTCTTCGTGATGTCAAAGCTCCGCCCCATGGAATTCCCTATTGGGATTTCCCACCTACGTTTCAGCCTCCAGAATCGGCCGAAAAACGCCGCTGCCGATTGCAAAAACAGCGCTCCGCCAGGCGTCGTCACCCGACTGTAACCTTCTGAAACAGCCAGGCGCTTCTCGGCGGCCCTCCGGAACCCGAACTCGAACCTGAACTTTTGCCGAACTTCCGGGTTCGGTGTTCGGGGAGAACGCCGAGAAGCCCCCCGGCTGTTTCAGAAGGTGACAGGCGGGCGGCGGCGCTTCTCGGCGGCACCCCTGAACCCCGAAAAGTTCGGCAAAAGTTCGGGTTCGGGTTTGGGTTTGGGTTTGGGAGAACGCCGAGAAGCCCCCCGGCTGTTTTCAAAAGGTGACAGCCGGGCGGCGGTGCCCAGCGGAGCGCCATTTTGCGATCTGCGGGTGGGTTCGTAAGGCGAAAAAAGTTCGTAAGAAGAGGCAAAAAATTTCCGAACCCTGGGTGCGTATCTCGAAATGTTTGTATCACGAGGGGTTCGTATCACGAGGTACGACTGTACTAGCAAATATTTTTAGTATTTAAATTTGGATAGTAAAAAAAAAAGGTCTGATTGATTCAGAGCTGTATTAATCATGTACCATATTTGCCTTGAAACTAAATAATATTACATGACTTATCTTTAAAATGATCTAATATTTATTTTTCTCTTCTGCGTCAGGCCGACTGCCCTCCAGGCAGAGTTATACAAATACTTTTTGATGCAAGCCAAGCCTGCAGAAGATCTGAAAGAGGGGAAGATGAATGTTTCATCTCTCTCTTCAATCACATCTCTGAAGAAGCTTTGTAATCGTGAGTAATTCTGACAATCATGTCTATGTATATTTATGCAACCTCCTATTCCCATCTCAGGCCCATATTCCTGGAATATGATAAAATTAGCCACATGAAAACAATCTGTCCTTGAAGGCTTTGAATATTAATCTGAATAATTTGTACTTTGCATAGTGAGCAAGAAGGTAAAAATTAATTGTGTCTTGAGTGCTAAGGCACATTCCTTAGAGCAGTGACTATGCACACCAATTGTTCCAAACTATACTTTTTGTCCTTAAATTTCCAAGGACCGTAATTCTGGCCCTCTGATTTTGCTCTTATGTAAGTAATTTTAGGTACTTAAATTTCCATGCAAACAAATTATATTCTTGAAACCAATTTACTGGGTTCTTGATATTTTCTGAGGTGGTTTGTTTTCCTGCCGACCAACAAAAATCCCATCAAAACATCTCAAGCAAACGTAAACACCCGGTTACCAAAGAAGAAAAAAACCAAGACTCATCTACAACATACAGTGTGTGTGAACTGTAACAGCTACTATAGAATGTAGAATGTAACCATCATTGGAATAGAACAGCTGGGAGGGATCTTGGAAGACCTCGCTATCAGAAGACCTGATGGAAATCTTTTAATCTCTCAACAAGTAGACAAATTGAATCACAATTTCAACTGGGAAATTGTTAATGTTTTAGAGCAGTGTTTCCCAACCGTGGCAACTTGAAGATATTTGGACTTCAACTCCCAGAATTCCCCAGCTGGCTGGGGAATTCTGGGACTTGAAGTCCAGATATCTTCAAGTTGCCACGTTTGGGAAACACTGTTTTAGAGTACACCAAATCTAAACATTTATTTTATTTATTTATTTTTTAGATTTATATGCCGCCCCTCTCCGCATTTATGGAAGTTTGACATTGAGGCCAATCAAACAACAGTAGACACATAGAGATAAATATATATATATATATATATATGCTAACTTGTCCTACCAGGCTTGGTGGGAAGTTGGCTTCCCCACTTCAGTTCTAAGTTATATGTATTCTTTATTGTTGAGATATTCATGAACTGGGACAGCCATGTTAACAAGGTTAGCCAATGAATAGGCATAGCAACTGAGTAAGCCAATGAGAGCCAACCACTTCTGAGTCTGTGCAGAGCATCGAAACTGGAACTTAGGTATACGGCTGGGCATGTGACTATCCACTTTGCATTCTGTTCATTCTGCTCTCTTTCCTCTCTTTGCTTGTTTGCTGCTAAAATGAGACCATCTCCTCTTTGTGTTTACTTGAAGAAATAATCTGCTAGTGGTATTGTAAATTCATCTATGTTATTATGTTTATAAATAGTATATTTATAATCAATATAGAGGAGATGGATGGCATAAAAGCAAATACATAAACAAACAAATAAATTTATTGAATCCGGCTGAATCAGTCATCTGAATGTGCTTCTGGTTTTGATTTTTGCAACAAATTCTTAATATTTATTATTGAAATCTGTTTATCCTTGAAATAATTATTTTGGGTCCAAAATTAAACATATATAGAAGTAAATGAAAATGATGCTACTGGATTAAAAAATAGTTATAGTGAGGAGCGTGCTCCTCTGCAGCTCTAGTAACCTATATTCTAGATGCTATTTCATGGAGCCTAAATTTGTATTTTGAAATTAATCAGCCTTATGGATAATCCATGTTTGATGTCGTCATTACTTCAGCAGCCTTCATAAATTGCATAATCTGCTTGTGCGTTAAAAATCTGAGTCAAATATGCTGCTTCTTTTTTAAAATGAGGTCTGGATAGTTTAGAGTTACAGCAGAAATCAAAGCTTTAGAGGTCATTAGAGGAAGACTGTTATGGATTTACAACTGGTAATCCTTGCACTGTTAGCCAGTGTGGAATTGGCCACAGCACTGAATCCCAAAAATAAAAAATACTCAACTTCTCTTAAAGAGAGGCAAACCACTTTTGTACATTTTAAATTTAGTATTGTATGTTAACCTATTCATTGTGTCTTGTTACTCTGATGGTATCTGTTGAGAGAAGGAATAGCATCGCATGGAGGTCCCCAACTTTTTTTTTTAGGCTAACTTTAAAAACCTCATTAACCTCCATAAGTTTACAGAGAGGGGCGGCATACAAATCTAATAAATAAACAAACAAACAAACAAACAAATAAATTTATGGAGTGCTTGACAGCTGCCAATTCCATGCATTGACTCCTGAATTCTTCTGCAGATCCTGCCCTGATCTATGAAAAGTGTGTAGAAGAGGAAGAAGGGTTTGCTGGAGCTTTGCAGTTGTTCCCATCTGGCTACAGTGTTAAGTCTCTAGAACCTCAGCTCTCCGGTAAGTATTCACTGCAAGATCAATCTGTACTCTGTCTGCACAAGCAGGTGATTTCTCAGCCCTATGGAAAATACACATACAACTCATTTTGTTTCCTTCCAGGAAAGATGCTGGTTTTGGACTACATTCTGGCAGTTACTAGAAGCACTAGTGATGATAAAGTAGTGCTGGTGTCCAATTACACACAGACCCTTGACCTTTTTGAGAAACTCTGCAGAAGTAGGAGGTATAATGACTGAGGCTAATATATATATTGGGAGTGAAATGAGGGGGAGTTAAAAATTATCTTGGACAGAGAGGGGGGGAGGGAGGGGGGAGGGGGGGAAGGAGAGAGAGAGGAGAATCTTTTTCCTTGTTTGGGATAAAGCCATTTTTATTTCAGTAAGATATTTATATTAATTATTTTAATTAATTAATTATATCATCACATCCTGTTTTTGTATCAGGTATTTATATGTCCGTCTGGATGGTACAATGTCCATTAAAAAGAGAGCAAAGATAGTGGAGCGATTCAACAATCTTTCTGTAAGTGAAGCTTCTAATATCAGTTTCATGGAGATTTTTTTAGTACCAAACCCTGTCTTTATATAATGTCAGATTTAACTGAAAGTGATGTTCTTCAGTTTGACATAAGGATGTAGCTACAAAGCAGCAATATGTTAACAAGCTTTGTTTTAATGTGCTTTCCAAAAAGTCGGAACCACTATATAAAGAGTGTGCTTCAATTATTACAGTCCCAATTGCAGTACCAGAAATTCTGTTAAGGTTGGACTCTTTAAGAATCAGATGGCTTTGTTGCTATTGTAGTGGGATGGAGTCCTGCACTTGTTCTTGAATCAAAGTCTTGCTTGCTCATGTCTTGGTAATTTCATGCTTGGACCATTGCAGAGGTCCAAGCAATACTATTTTGTGATTTTTTGAGATTTGCTGTTCTACAGATAATTTATTTTAACGGTCACCTATGCTTGCTAACTTTTTTTTCTGGTTTCACAGAGTCCTGAATTCATTTTCATGCTGAGTAGCAAAGCTGGGGGATGCGGCTTAAATCTGATTGGAGCAAACAGGCTTGTGATGTTTGATCCTGATTGGAATCCAGCCAATGATGAGCAAGCTATGGCCCGAGTGTGGAGAGATGGACAAAAGAAAACGTGCTATATCTATCGATTACTTTCAGTAAGATTGATCTATGTAATTCACTGTTGACATTAGTATCTTGGAGCCTATGAAATGAAGCCTTGAGGTTCTTTCGCAGGGACGAAACAAGTTTATAGCAGGTGTCTTATTATTTATTTATTATTATTAAACAAATATCTATATTGCCCAACTCAGTGTAACATCTAAGTTGCGTTTGAGTTAGTTTCTTATGCTGTACCATGAACAGTCTATGGAAAGGGGCGGCATACAAATCTAATAAATAAATAAATAAACATCTCCAAAATAAGGTAACATAGGTGAATTATATGTATTCTTGAATCTTGCCAAATAGAACCTTTTACTTGTTTAGAGGGAAATTATTAGTGTTTCAGACTGGTAGCTTAAGAAAAGAGAGTGGAAAACATATCCTTGTTTATTAAAACATGACTTTTTCTAGGAGTCTGATCTTTCAAATGTTTTTATAAGGGATGCATCTTGTCTTTTACCAAGACAAGATCTAGCTAGTTATATTAGCCTTATCCAAATGCGGGTTGGGATTGCAAGTTTCAGAATTCTTTGCATGGGTACTCCAAACATGTAGGTTACAATATGTATCTAAAACAACACCATTTTGGCCTGACATAGTGCTAGCAGCCTACTTTTGGGTAACAAGCAGGATTTACTTAGAAGCTATTTTTTTCACATGCTAAAGATTTGATTTTTAGGGGGACAAAAGTAAGATTTTAAATAAAGTATTTGCAGAACATCCCATCTTTCATGAATTGACTAAAGGTTTTGCTGTATTTGTGTTTTGGGGAGGGAAAAAAAGAATTGCTAATGTCAACTTTGACTGATAGCTCTGCTGAAGCCAACTAGGTTGTTAAAATCATGTTAAGGAATGTGCAGTGATTTTAAGAGTCAAACAGGTCGCACAACAACTTTTCACCAGATATATTTTTATTTCTGTAGACAGGGACAATTGAAGAAAAAATCTTCCAGCGGCAGACACACAAGAAGGCACTTAGCAGCTGTGTAGTAGATGAAGAACAAGATGTGGAAAGGCACTTCTCTCTGGGGGAACTGAAAGAGCTATTCACACTCAACGAGACCACTACAAGCGATACTCATGACAAGTAAGTCTCAGAAAGGCTTAGGTACCGATAGCTAATTTGTATAGACAGAGATTAGGAGACATACGGTATTTTTGGAGTAAAAGACGCACCTTAATTTTTGGGGAAGAAAATGGGGAAAAAATCTGCCTACCAGGTATTCATCTGGCTAGCGTCCTTAGTCTGGTCAGCTTCAGCACATTATTTTATCCCCTGGTTAGGGCTTAAAAAAACCTTATTCGGAGCAATGAAAAAGCCTGCAAATTAGTAAGAGCCAGTAAGATCATTGGGGCTGGAAAAAAAAAGCTTTGAAAAAGCTACATTCAGAGTATATAAAACACACTCAAATTTTCATCCTCTTTTTTTGGGGGTGGGGTGGGGGTGGAGGTGCGTTTTATATTCCAAAAAATATGGTTGATGAAAATATTAGTACAGTATTGTTTAAAAACAAACAAACAAGACTAAGGTAAGCTGCATGCAGATGTCTGAATCTGAACATTAGTGATGGAGGGTTTTTTGACCAAGCAAATAATGCAATTAGCATGAATATATAATTCCACATTTGTAGAAACCTTTATTTGAATTTTTTTAATCTTACATTTTTAATGTACAGCTCAGATACAATAGGCCTGGGAACTTTTAAGCCTGCATGAAGGTGAGTTTGTTGGTTGGGACAATACTCGTGTATTAATCAACTGTACAAATTTAAAGGGTAGATAATTTTAATGTATTCCGAAACAGTATTTGATGGTCTGTTGTACATATTTTACATACATAATAAAGACTTCTAACTGGTCGATTTTCACTAATTGAGAACATTGGGTTTGTTGGTACCATAGATACATTTTTCCCATTGTTGGCTTTTAGAAGAGATGATTATTTTGCATTCACACCACTTGAAGTCATTGCTAGGAGAAGCCATTTAAATCAATTAATACTAATTTATATTGTTCCTAGCCTGGGAAATCTGCCAAACACCATGCCCTGTAGTTCAAATACAATAGCATGAAATCATAGCTTGTAATGCACTTTTTATTACAGGATCAAATGTCGTCGCTGTGTGAATGGCCATCAAGTCAGACCTCCTCCAGAGGGATCTGACTGCACTTCTGATGTATCTCAATGGCATCATTGTGCTGAAAAACGTAGCCTCAAGGACGCTGTCCTCAAGACTGCCTGGGATGCTGCAATCACTTTCACCTTCTATCATCAATCACATGAAGAACAACGAGGGATACCATAACCATAAGCTCTTTCTTAAAAAGATGATTTTTTTTTTGATACCTCTATATCAACAACATTAGGATTGGATGGTT